>NW_027501714.1:0-85884 GCF_021521415.1 Bidens hawaiensis
TATCGTTTTAGCGCAAAGTATATCGTCGTAAAGCTTGTTTCGCGGAGTTAAATGCTATCAAATTTTGAAGTAAAATATGAATTTAAATGCAAACTTAATACAGGTAATGAATTCGAATTGAAAATCGACAATTCATGCATCACCATGACTTTCCGAATTCTCAATTTAAAATATCGAGTAAATGAATATTAGAGATTGACAATTCATGTATCACCATGACTTTTCAAACCTTCAATTTAAAACATAAAGTTAATGGGGATTGAAAATCAACTATTCATGTATCACCATGACTTTTCGGATTTTCAATGCTAAATCCCAACAACAAACGAATATGTAAGTAAAGAAATAAATTGAAATTTAACAATAAAAATCGAAAGATCGTGGATAAAACACGAAATCATGTGCTGCGTATGCGCAAGCATATTTTATAAATATCGAGTAATTAACAATTAGCGCGCAAACATGAGATATTTCTCATGCGCGAGAAGGGACTCTTAGGTATTCTAGGTCGTTACCTCTAACCACCTATCCTAAAGTCACGGAGCTCTGATACCAATCTGTAACACCCCGACCGGTGGCGGATTATACATCGGGGCGCCACGTATTGTTTCATTACTCGTGACACTATTTGGGTGTCAATATTTAATAAATACATTTTTATTGCGCACGCGCAGAACACAAATCGTAAAGTAACATAAATCATATCATAACTCAAAATATTCAAATAACATAATTTGTCTTGTTACATTTTAATCTAGGTCCAAAGAAAAAGAAAACATCCTACGTGTCCTTGAGATTCCCAAAAGCAGCTACAGCAAACCTGAACATGTGTTAAAATAAAACGTCAACACTTGCGTGTCGGTGAGAAATCAAGTTTAATAGATAATAATAATAAACAAACACTGCGCGCAACATGTGCTTAACTGGGGTTTAACATAGGGTGTAATCAGATTGTGATCAAGCCTAAATAGATCATAGCTCATAGTTCAATCCGTGCTCCCAATCGAGCACAAAAACAAATAATCATACGTGCATGTGTAAACAAAACAAGAAAACCGTAAACGATAGGTCTCCCGTGTTCATCTAATGGATCCATGAAAACTTCGGAATAGGCCGAACAAAGCGGTTAATGATTCACACATACAAATAAACAGCCAAGTAAACGTCCATAACACATGGGGTTTTGCGCACATAAATTTCATAAACAAGTTTAAGACTCAAGTTGTACGAACACATGAACATCCCAAAACTTTAAAAATAAAAGGGGATTAAGTACGAGATTACTCACTTGTAAACGGTGCGTTGAAAGATAATGCAAGAATCCAATTTTTAAACAAGCACAAGTTAACCTATAAATAAGAGGTTATTGGTTTAACGATTGGTTTTTATGTCTTGAATATATGCAGTAAGTATCGATTTTTGTTAGTTAAACAAATTAAAACAAAATATATATATTTATATTTACCGAGATTCTGGGCAGAACAGAAGAGAAGACGGAGGCAAAGAGAGGAGTGGCGTTGCTGAGGAACTACGGCAGAGAGCAAAGGGAGAGAGATTTGGGGAGTGTTTAAGTGTAGTGTGTGTAGTGTTAATAAACAAGAAATTAGCTTAATTTATAGGAAAACCCAAGGGAACACAATCCCTTGAAAGGGGAAAAGATCTTATCAAATCAAGCAAAAGATATTAAAAAGCACAAGAAACCAAAAGCAAAAGATATCAAAAGATATGCCGGCAGCTGCAGGGGATGGGGAAAAGCTGACAGGTTACAGATCAAAGCATGGGAGGTGTCAGATAAAGCACTGTTCAAGACATGCAAAAGAAGATTTCAAAAGATTATGTCAGTCACTTTTTCTGTCAATCAATAGGATTGGTGCGCATGCTGCGCCGAAAGTGGCTTTTCGGACAGATGTCGGAACTGACCTACAGTGCTCATACAAAAGATAAGATATTTCAAAAGCATACAGGCTGACTTAAACTGAAGAAAAGACTTAAGGTCTAGCGCGAGAAGACTCGAGCGCGCGCGAGGGCGAAGGCAGACAGAGAACAATCCTTAGCGCGCCGCGGGAAGAACTACAATCCTTAGCGCGTCGCGGGAAGAACTACAATTCTTAGCGCGCCGCGGGAAGAACTACAATCCTTAGCGCGCCGCGGGAAGAACTACCATTCTTAGCGCGCTGCGGGAACAGTTCGCCTCGCGTATCGCAGGAACAGTTGGTCTTCGCGCAGGCTTCCTTGTAAGGAGTCTGGCGCGTGGAGCTGCGCAGACATCCTTAGGCGGGAAGAACCAAAGGACAAGCAAAGGGTTAAGAGAAAAAGGGGTTCCAGGCTTAAGGGTTAAGCAGAGGGGCGGGACGGCGACAAGAGAGAAAAAGGGAGGCGGGACGGCGGAGAGAAGGAAGAAAGGGACGGATCGGCGGAAAAGAAATTATTATTAGTAGTAAGTAATATAAAAATATATATATATATATATATATATATATATATATATATATATATATATATGATTTATTTAATGTTAAATTTACAAAGATTAATAATCAAATTTTAAATCATAAAAAGAATCGGATTCGAAAACGGGTACCTGGGTCGGGTCGGATTGGGCAGTTGTCACATTAGGGCCTGAAGAGACGTGGATCGACTCACTGGTAGACGATCTACTTTCCTCGGGTGTGATTATGTTTCTTCACCGATGGTTTTCCTGGATCTGTGTTCTTCCACCTACAAAATGAACAGCACCGTCAACTTACCCCTCAGAAAGGGACAGAGGGGTCCTCTTTGGGGTAACCCTCC
Source organism: Bidens hawaiensis (assembly GCF_021521415.1). Lineage (NCBI taxonomy): Eukaryota > Viridiplantae > Streptophyta > Magnoliopsida > Asterales > Asteraceae > Bidens > Bidens hawaiensis. Next base: position 2,791 of record NW_027501714.1, read on the forward strand.
GGTGTGAGAATAAGTATCTGTAGGAGAAGATGATAATGTGTGAGTAAGGAACTCTGGAGAGTATTGCTTAATAGCTGAATACTCTATGTGATTGTGTTACTGGATGTAACTGTCTGTGAGTGAATGTGATTGAATATGATTGAATGTGAATGAATGAGTATATTACTGGCTGTAACTGTCAGTTGTTGGATCCTGTTTCCTTGTGGAGTTGATGCTGTATTTATAGTGCTAGGGTTTTCCACTGATTGGGCTCAGCCTTGTTGGCCTCCTCCAATTGCTCTGCGCCACGTGTCCTCTGGGACACCTGGTGCTTTCTCATTGGTTGCAATCACGTGGTAGCACATGTGTCATGCTGAGTTGTCCACCTTTCATTTGGCAGCTGTCAACATCAGCATATTCTTATTCCTTAAAAAGATACCTTCTGGAAGGTTGTCTGACGTGCACAATCAAGGTTGCCCTAATCCTGATTTGGATAAGGATGAGGTTGATTATGTGCATGTGTGATGCGCGCCTATCCTGAGGATGCGCGAGGTCTTCTCTTTATTCTCACGCGCAGATGTTTCATGCGCAGATGTATGTGATATGCGCCACGCGCGGATGCGCCACGCGCATATGTGATATGCGTGAGCATATGTGATGCCTGAGCATCTGTGGTGCCTGGGCATATGATGCCTGAGCATGTGTGGTGCCTGGGCATATGATGCCTGAGCATGTGTGGTGCCTGGGCATATGATGCCTGAGCATATGTGATATGCGCCATGCGCGTAGGTTTTTGCTTTGTGCCTTCGTAATGTCTTTGATTTCAAGCCTCTTGTCTATATCTTGTGGATTGACCCGCATCGCTCGTTGTTGAGGCGGGTACATACCTCTTCAAGCCCCCCCAGTCTAATGTGTGTCTTGTCTCGCGCGAGCGAGGTAAGATAGATGTTAGACTAAATAGTTTGCTCTTGTAGTAGGGGTTTTGTCTTTTTCTTCTTATTACTCGTCGTTGCTCGAGGATCTACCCTTTTGGGTGAAAACGAAACGTCCCTGAACGTGTTTGGTTGTTGCTGACATGGGTCAGTGATGGAGACGTGTCAGACCTTTCGTGTGCTCGAGGTGCTACAGTTGCCTTTCGTGTCCCCTCACAGAGTGTCAGGAACACGTGTCGCGCTCGCATTGGTCATTCCTGCGAGTGGTGGCGCGTGAACTCTGGCAACAGCTGTATTTTTTCTTTTCGTGTCCCCTCACACAGTTGTCAGGGACACGTGTCGCGCTCGCGTTGGCTTACACCTGCGAGTGGGGGCGCGTGAAGTCCGATCAGCACCCATTTTTCTCTCTCCTGGGCCTATAAAAGCGAGCCCTTAGAGTTTTTTTTATCCTTCATCTTCTTGTTTGCTATTCAGATCTTTTCTTTCTTTATCTTCTGATTACCTTTGTTCTGCTTCCAAAATATCTGCTACTCAGAAACAACCCTCGTTCGTTGTCAAAGTTGTATGTCTGATAGCTCAGACAACACAATCTCCCCCCTCCATTGCCGTAGAAAATCAATAGTAATGTCTACTTTGAAGAAGACCGGCAAGGGGAAGAAGGCTGCTGAGGTCTCATCGGAGGAGGTAGGGAGGACCAAACCCGTGAAGAGGTGGAATGAAATCCCCTGCAAATTGAGGCAGGCTGATCTTGACAGCCTTATCGCCTCTCAGGGTTTCCTCCCTGTGTTTGGCTGCATGTTGCCTGCAGCCGGGCAAACGGCGGCGGACCCGCCTGCCGGCTATATATCCCTATATAGCCATTTTTTCACCCACTACAACCTTCGTCTCCCGATGACAAGGTTTGTGGGTGCACTGCTCAAGTTCTATGGGATTCATATATCCCAAGTCCATCCGTTTGGACTTGTGCGCATGACTCATTTTGAGTTCATGTGCAAATCCCAGCGCGAGGAGCCCACCCCTCGGCGCTTTCAGTTTTTTTACAAGCCCAAGATCCAAGATTCTTGGTTCTCCTTTGTTCCTCGCAGTCAGAAGGTGAAGTGCTCCACTGTTTCATTCAAGAGCCTTCATGACTGGTCTGAGAGGTTCTTTTACATAAGGGCTGGTGTGATCCCCATCCGTACGACCATGCGCTCGATCTCTTCTGCGCCTGCGGATGTGGGTGTCCTCAAGAACCCAACTGGCGCCTGGGTTAATAAGCTGACCGCTGAACCATCCCCCGCCAAGAACATTTGTGAGGAGGCGCTGGTGGGGGTTGGTATGAGCAAGAGGTGGGCGGACAGCGCGCTTGAGCCCGTTATCCAAGTCGACGGGTTGTGTAAGTTTATCTCATTGCTTTTTTTTTTTTTTGTTTTTTAGTTTTTTTTTTTCTGCGCGAATATAATTCTTTTTGCTGATATCACTTGACTTGTTTTGTGCAGTCACCAAGGAGTATATCCACGCCGCTTATGATGATCAAGTGGAGGGTGGCTCCGTCGCGCTTGGCGCTGGGGAGGTTGGTTTCCCAGATCGCTTTGATGACATGTTCATCCCTGTTGATCTGGGATTTTTGTTTGACAGCGATGCGCCTGGTAAGCCTTTGTACTTATGCATTTTTCTTTATAATACCAAATTTGGCTAACACTTCTGTTGCATGTATTGTAGATGCGCTTGAAAATTATGAGCTGGAGCTCGCGGAAGAGGAGGAGGAAGAGGAGCCGCCCCAACTAAAGCGTAAAGCTAAGGGGAAAACTGGCGCAGGGGCCAGTAAGAAGCAGAAGAAGGATGATGCCCCTGTTGTTCAGGATCCTCCGACCCAGGCGGGGGGATTTGGGAAAACCCAGGGGTTTACCACTAAGGTTTCCCTGTCTTCCCTGCCTCAAAAAGTGGGCAAACCTCCTGTCCACTTGAGGTATGGTGGCGCTACCTCCTCCCTTCGCGCTACGGAAAAGGGAAGTGGCATTGCGCCTTCGACAGGTATACTTTGCTTATCCTTTGCTTATCTTTTATGGTTCTATGAGCGCGATTCTTATAGAATTACTAATGAATCTTGTCTTGCTCAAATGTTTGTAGAGCCGGCGACAGCGCAACAAGATGCTGAGGCTGTGCCGGAGGTCGCTTCGAAGTCCCCCGTTTTACCCTCAAAGAAGGGTAGAATGGACTTCATGGCGATGTTTGCTTCGCGAACGGAGTTGCGCCAAGGTACGTATTGCGCTCTTATTTTCTGACTTTCTTTTAGATCAAGTCAGTAACCATTTCTTGTTGTTTGATCTTTTCATAGAAGCCGTAGCTGGCGTACAAGCTTCTGGCGGCACTCCTGACGCCGGCGCAAGCGCCGTTGGCTCTGCTCCTGCTCCTGCAAGCGATGAATCTCCCCTCATTGGGATTACTAAGGAGCAGGAGGCCGTATTGCGCGCCGACCTGGCGGCGCCGAGACCTCCCTCACCTCCTCCTGCGCACAGCCCTCCTCGCGAGACCGATTTTGATTCTAGGTCGCAGGAGAAGAGGCCTATTTCAGAGGAGGATGAGGAGGTTCATGCTGAAGACTCCGATGGCGTCCGCGCCAGTCCTGCAGCGCCACGAGGTTTCCCGGCGGAGCCTTCTCGTGGGGTTGGCGCTGACTTTTCTGCTTCATCCCCGCAGGTATAGGTTCTTTTTTGCTCCGCTGCACGGACTTCCATGTTAATGTTTTGATGACTTAGACAATTTCTTTGTTTTTGCAGGAAGCCGATCACACTTACCGCCCGAGATGGAATATAACTGAAGACAGCACCTTTCAGTCCATGGGTGTGTGTGTGGAATTCTGGGCTCATGCTGTGCCTCCATCTGAAAGGAGGTTCCAGGAGGACCGCGCTCGCGACGACCTGCTCAATGATCATATGTTTGCTGGGTCGGCCTTCATTGCTGCCTCCCAAGAGCTTCGCTCTGATTACGTTAAAGTACGTGATGCTCTTGCGGAAGCCAAGCAAGAGGCTAAGGTGTCTGCTTGGCATCTTTCTGATGCTCGCGAGAGAGCTGAAAAGCTCCAAGCCGAGCTCAGTGAGAACAGAGCCAGTGCCAACAGCGCCTTCGTGAAGCACGGGCATGAGCTTCAGGATGCGCGGAAGAAGCTGCAGGCGGCGGAGGCGGATGCGGCCAAGTTCGCGCGCAGAGCGCGTGACTTGGAGTTAGAGGCGGAGGCGCGTGACCAAGCTCTTGTCCAGTCTATCACTGAAAAATCATCACTGGAGAGTGAGGTTGCGCGCCTGAAGAGGGAGCTGGCGGCCACGCAGGCCAATAAAGATGAAGCCCAGGCGACGGCAGCGTCTAGCCAGGAAGCACTTGATGCTGCGCGGGCGGAGAAAGAAGAAATCTTGGCGGCAGCAGCGTCTGACAAAGAGGAGCTGAAAAAGACTAAGGAAACTGTTGAGTTATTAAACTCTCAGGTTCCTTCCCTCGAGACGTCTGTTGCTGGCCTCGCGCAGGATCGCCACTGGCTCATCTCACAGGGCATGACTCGTTGCGCTTTCGCGATGAAATATTCAGACGAGTTTCAGGCCCTTGTGATGGACTGCAACGCTGCCGCGCGCTTGGTGGGGCGAGCTGAAGGGTTTACGGATGGCTATGAATATGGCATGCTGAAGAAGAACCCATCCGAGTACCCTTATCAGAGTTCCGTTGCCTGCGCGGACATGGCCGCGATGGGGGAGAAGTACATGAATACTCCCATTCCCATCCTTGCGCAGGTATTTTAACTTTAATGAGATTACTCTGACTTATTTTCTAAGTCTTTTTGTGCTCATATTTTTGCTTATGATTTGCAGATATCCGCGCTTGCTGACCAGTCCGATCTCGTCGCGCTAAAGAAATTACTTGACGAGTGCGAGGGGGCTGGCGGCGGCGATGATGGCGCGGCGAATGCTGGCGCTGCTAGCGGCTCTGGCGTGGCCAAAGGATCCGCTCCTGACACTGTCGTGGTAGAAGACTCCATTCAAGATGAAGAACTTGACTATGGTCAGTTTGGAGACGACGAGGAGCATGCTGCGCCAGATGCCGAGGGCGATGATGAGGATGATGAAGAGGCTGATGTCAACGTGGAGACTTGAGAAGCCCTTCATGTTTTTTTTTTTTTTTTTTATTTGTAGTTCGTATCTCAGCTTGTAAACTTGTAAATTTCAATGGAATGAAATTTTGTTTTTCCCTTCTTCGCATCTTGCGCATTCCCATTCATCTCTTTATATCGCATGTTTGCTTGTTGAATATAAGATATGCTTGCGCGTTGGAATAAGAACAAGGTTGTAAGGAATTTATTATACTTATCCCTTGTCATATTGTAAGTGATTTTGCCATATCTTGATTATGTTGACACGTGTCTTGGCGCTTTCATTATTCCTCTTTTGCGCGACGTTATCGCGCGTTTATGGAATTATGATTTTTTTAGCCTTACGCGTCAATGTGTTACTCAGATATCCATTACAATTTTACGCGCGACCTCGACCTGAGACCTTAACAACTATGTTTTGGCATTTGCTTTGCCTTAGTTGTGTTTAGGTATTTTATGGTCAGGCTGCGCAGCATGTAGGATGGATGTTGTGAGTTGTTTGAGCTAAGGCTCACATTATTGGGCTAAGGCCCTGACGTTTTAGAGTTAAGACTCTTTAACGCGTTTGCGCATGTATGTTTTACTTCGTTTTATTTTGTTTTGATGTCAATATGGTGTTGTCATATTGCTCAAAATTAATAAAGGGAAGTGTGAAACATGTATGCAAAAGGTAATAGAATTGGGCTAAGGCCCTGACGTTTTAGAGTTAAGACTCGTTAACGCGTTTGAGCTTGAAGCTCGCGCATGTATGTTTTACTTCGTTTTTAATTCGTTTTGATGTCAATACAATGTTGTCATATTGCTCAAAACTAATAAAGGGAAGTGTGAAACATGTATGCAAAAGGTAATAGAATCCACATTAAGAAAAGATAGCGCGTATCATTATTCATACTGGCTTAAAAAGCCTTGATTACAAACTTGACATTTTTACATGAAACATTTTCTAAGCTGTGCCGCGTTCCATGCGCGCGGGATCTTCTTTCCATTCAAATCTTTTAAGGCGTATGCGCCTTTTCCTAATTCTTCCAAGACTTGATATGGTCCCTCCAAATTGGGGGACAATTTTCCCGGGGGTATCGCGCGGCTAGCTTCATTGTTTCGAAGGACAAAATCATTTTTCTTAAAGTGGCATTCTTTCACGCGCTGGTTGAAATATTTTTCCAGCTTTTTCTTGTACTTGGCTTCACTAATGATAGCCGTCTCTCTGCGCCCTTCAAGTAAGTTGAGATCCAACCTCCTTTCGCGCTCGTTATCAATCTTGTTCATCATGAGCACTCTATGGGATGGGCATCCAATTTCTGCTGGAATCATTGCCTCTGTTCCATAGGTTAGGCTGAACGGGGATTCGCCATTGCTGGTTTTGCTTAATGTCCTGTGTGCCCACAGGACATTAGGTAGCTCTTCGACCCAAGAATGGGATTCTCCCTCCAACCTTTTCTTCAGCCCATTTAACAAACTTTGGTTCGCGCGTTCCACTTGTCCATTCCCCTGAGGGTGATAAACTGAAGTGAAAATTTGGTTGATGCGCAATTCCTTGAGCCAGCTGGAAATCTTCTTGTCAGTGAATTGCTTGCCATTATCGCTCACAATTTCCATGGGCAAGCCAAAACGGCATATGATGTGGCTCCAGATAAACTGCTTCATCACTTCGGCTGTGATTTTTGCTAGTGGCTTGGCTTCAACCCATTTTGTGAAATAGTCTATTGCCACTACCAAAAATTTTACTCGCCCAGGCGCTTGCGGTAGGGGACCCACAATGTCGATTGCCCATTTGTGGAAAGGCCATGCTGAGGTCACTGGAATCAAGTTGTTCTTTGGCCGCATGGTGTTCGGCGCATAGCTCTGACATGCTTTGCATTTTTGGATCTCCTTTAGAGCGTCCAAGTACATGCCTGGCCAATAGTAGCCTGCGCTCATTGCCTTGGCAACCACCATGCGCGGGCCAGCATGAATTCCACAGATTCCTTCGTGTATCTCTCTGATCACATAGCTTGCTTCCTCAGCATCTAGGCATTTCATGAGCGGCCCAAGATAAGAGCGTCGATATAATGTACCGTCAAGCAGTTCATAGTTCTGCGCCTTGTGTCTTATCTTCCTCGCTTGTGCGCGATCATCTGGTACCTTTCCCTCCTTCAAGAATTCCATTATTGGAGTTATCCATGATGAAGGGGTTGTATGAGTTACCAGGACAGACTTCGCTACCACCGACGGGTTGCTCATTACTTCTACCCTGACATCTTTGCCAAAGTGATCAAAACTGGTTGATGCCATCTTACTCAGCGCATCTGCAGATTTGTTTTCACTGCGCGGAATATGAATGATTCTGAAGCAGTCAAATTGCTCGATGAGCTTTTTCGCCTGCTCTAGATATAGAGGCATGGTGTTCTCCTTGGCATCATAAAGGCCATTGACCTGTGCTGCTACCAAGTATGAATCAACATGGGCCTCTAGCTTCTTAACCCCGAATTTGTGCGCGATGCGCAGGCCAGCCAGCAGGGCTTCATACTCAGCCTCATTGTTGGTGCTTTTGAAGTCCAACCTGATGGCGTAAGTATATTCATGATTCTCTGGATCCACCAGTTTGAGGCCTGCGCCAGACCCTTCATTGTTTGAAGCTCCGTCAGTGAACAATCTCCAAACATTTTCTTCATCATTGGCTCGCGGAGGGTCTACCTCGCGCTGAGCCTCTTCAATTCTTCCTTCTGGGACTTCTGCAATGAAATCAGCCAAGACTTGTCCCTTTATTGCTGGACGGGGCTTATAGGAGATCGTGCGCTCTCCTAATTCCAGCGCCCACTTTGTCAGCCTTCCTGAGAGCGCGGGGCGCCGCAAGACTTGCTGGATGTTGTAACCAGTCAGAACTTCAATGGGATGACCATTGAAATATCTATGAAGCTTGCGCGACGCGTGTGTTAGTGATAAAACTAACTTTTCCATGATGGAGTAGCGGGTCTCAGGATCTGTCAACACCCGACTCACATAGTATATTGGCGTTTGGATTCCCTTGCGATCCACCAATAATACTGCGCCGTTGGCGCGCTCTCCTGCTGATAGGTATAATGTCAAAGTTTCACCAGGAAGAGGAGCTGTGAGCGCGGGCAGATTTATCAAACATTCTTTAATCTCACTGAAAGCCTGCTCGGCCTCAGGAGTCCATTTGAACTGACTTTTCTTTAAGCAGTTTCTCAATGTATTGACAAATGGGGTAGATTTAGTTGCATGGTTCGCTAGGAACCTGTTGATTGATACCAATCTACCATTCAGCTTCTGAACTTCTTTCATGGTGGATGGCGAGAGCATGTCAAGGATGGCCTCCACCTTTTCAGGGTTCACCTTGAAACCATCCTTGGTGACCATTACACCTAGAAATTTTCCCTCTAGTACGCCGAAAGTACATTTGCTCGGATTGAGCTTCATGTTAACTTCCTTTAGGCGCCCAAGGGTTTCTTCGATGTCTTTGAGCATTTGCTTTTCCTCCTTGCTCTTGATCACCAAATCATCCACATAGACTTCTAGGTTTCTTCCGATTTGCCCGCTGAAAACGGCATCCATAAGTCTTTGGTAGGTGGCGCCCGCATTCTTCAAACCAAAGGGCATTTTTGTGTAGCAAAAAACACCCTTGTCGGTTCTAAATGCGGTCTTGTCCTCATCTTGTGGTGCCATTTGAATCTGGTGATAGCCTTTGTAGGCATCCAGAAAACATTTTAGCTTGAATGGCGCCACGGAGTCCACCTTTGCATCGATGTTTGGTAGGGGGTAACAATCCTTTGGGCACGCTTTGTTGAGGTCCTTGAAGTCAATGCACATCCTCCACGACCCGTTACTTTTCTTTACCATCACAGGATTGGCTACCCACGTCTGGTATCGTATCGGGCGGATGATGTTTGCGCGCAGTAGATCCTCAACCTGCTCATTCATGGCCCTCGCCTTTTCATCCCCCATGATTCTCTTCTTTTGAGCAATTGGCTCTACAGACTTGAAGGTGTTTAGAGAATGCTGCGCCAGGTCTCGCGGAACCCCAGTCATATCAGAGTGTTGCCACGCGAAGACCGACATATATGCTGTGAGCAACCTTTTCATTCTCAACCTCGTGTCGTCTGATATCGTTGCGCCAATTGTGATTTTCTGCTCCGGGAATTTTGGGTTGAGAATCCATTCCTCTGGCGCGTTGTCTGCCATTGGAAGTTTCATTCTCCCCTCCCGCGGAGTACTTGTCACTGCGCACAAATGATCTCGGTATACAAACGTTACACCTGTTGGTGTTGGGAACCCCAACGCGCCGTGCGCTGGCGACGGTATGGCGTTGAATTGGGCAATCGTTCCCCTACCCAAGATCATATTGTGGCAAGAAGTGGTGGGCAGGACCAAGAAGTTGACAACTTCAGCTCGCTTGTGTTTGTCATCCCCCATAGTTAGCTCAAATTGTATTTGACCTAGGGGATGAATGATTTCATTTGAAACACCAGAGATTGGTGCATTCACAATTTCAAGCCTTGCTTGGTCTGCCGGATCCAGTTTCCTGAAACATTGCTCATACATGATGTCTGACTCGCTGCCAGTGTCCACCAGGACTTTTGACACTTCGTAATGAGCAATGTGTGTAGTGATAACCAGAGGACTGCTAATTGAAGGGCCTCCCCTGATTCTTGGGAAGATTACTTGTTGCTCGCGCCAATCTCCTTGGATTTGCGCGCTTCTTTTTCTTGATATTTGCCCTTGCCTTCCTCCCTCACCTACACAGATTCTTTTGTACTTTTTGCTGGCAGAGGCTCCTTCTGGTTGTTCATTTTCTGGTCTTGAGTTTTTTACCAGGTGAGCCAGCTTGCCTGATTTCACATCCTTCTCAATTGCATCCTTCAAATGATGGCATGCATCGGTGTTGTGTCCAGTGGATTTGTGAAACTCACAGTACTTGCCACTATCTGATGGTCCCTTGTAGTGTAGTGGCTTGGGGCTTTTGAACTGGACATTCTCAGTGCTTAACACCTGTGAAGGCGTTTTAGTGAGGGGAGTCCATATTCTTGGCAGAGGTCTGCTAGGATCTCTGCCGCCCTCCCTCCTGTCACCCTCCCCGCGATTACGAACATCTTTTTGGGGCTGGGGTGAGCTTGGTTGCGCCTGTTTTTCTGCGGAAGAAAAACTGGTTGGTTGCAACCTGGACCATACAGAGTTCTGCTTGCCCCGCTTTTCTTTGCTGCGCGGTGACTCAGCTTGATGCGCTCTTTCTCTTGCCCTATATTGGGCAATTTGTTTCTCATTTCTCGCGAAAACTCGCGATGCCTCCATTAACTTGGCCCACGTGGTGGGCATGCCATCTCTGCTTACGAGAGCTCGGCGGAGTTGATCACTGCGCGCGCCTTGTATAAAGGCCACGCGCAGGAGTTGCTCAGGTATACCTCCGATTGCCAGAGACTCCTGATTGAAACGAGTGATGTAGTCTTCAATCGTTTCATCATTCCTGCGCACGCAGTGCATGATGTCGTCAGGGTCGCGTGTGTGTCTGCGCTGCTGTACGAAGTGGGCTTGGAACTTTTCCAATAGTTCCTCGAACCCATCAATTTGCCCGGTCGGCAAGCTCTCGAACCAGTCACGCGCCGCGCCCGTGAGGCAACGAGCAAACATGTGACACCATGTTGGCATCGTCCAGCTCTCTAGGTTTCCCGTGTTGTAAAAACCTTGCAAGAAATCATCTGGATCTGTTGTGCCGTCATATTTGCCCAAACCACTTGGCATCTTGGTTTTGTGCTGGATGGGAGCCTGCGCGATGCACGCAGTGAACTTTGAGTGTTTCACCAAGATGGCTGGTCTGTACGGTGTGGTTACGTCCACTTGCCCTCTGACTGGTGGGCTGTACGGCATGTGCAGATCCAGATCGGCTCTGGCTCCAGGCGCCATGTTCACAGGCGCGCGGAGCTGTGAGCCTCCTGCATGAGTATCCCGCGTCTTCCTCATTCTATGCACTTCTTCATCACTGAACTCAGTGTGTGCAGTGTGAACAGAATGTCCTTCTTCCGGCGCGCGCGGCCTTTTTGTTGCATGAACAGTTTGCTTATCAAGCGCTTGCCTTTGTGTTAAGTCGGCTAGCTTTTTCTGTTTGACCATCTCATTATACTTGTCCATTAGACGCCGCTGCTCGTTTATGAGCCATTCTTTAGGATCATTTGTTTCATCTTCTGGACCCATTGGTCCTTTTTGCTTCGCGCCGGCAAGATTTTGTAACGTGAGATCGTCTGGAGGAGTTTCAGTCTGGCCGTGAGGAGTTGTGATGAAGGGACGGTTACTGGTGGTGCGCGTAGAATCACGCGGCCCCCTCAGAAACTGTTGTCCCTCATTAACGTCCTCACGTTCAATATCCTCCAGAACTTGATCAACGTTATGAACGCCAGAAACCATGGTGATTTTTTTTTTATATATAGGTCTGATGAGATCTGATTGCCGTTGTAACAGCGGATGGCGCCAATGAAGGGACGTGGATCGACTCACTGGTAGACGATCTACTTTCCTCGGGTGTGATTATGTTTCTTCACCGATGGTTTTCCTGGATCTGTGTTCTTCCACCTACAAAATGAACAGCACCGTCAACTTACCCCTCAGAAAGGGACAGAGGGGTCCTCTTTGGGGTAACCCTCCGGTGTGAGAATAAGTATCTGTAGGAGAAGATGATAATGTGTGAGTAAGGAACTCTGGAGAGTATTGCTTAATAGCTGAATACTCTATGTGATTGTGTTACTGGATGTAACTGTCTGTGAGTGAATGTGATTGAATATGATTGAATGTGAATGAATGAGTATATTACTGGCTGTAACTGTCAGTTGTTGGATCCTGTTTCCTTGTGGAGTTGATGCTGTATTTATAGTGCTAGGGTTTTCCACTGATTGGGCTCAGCCTTGTTGGCCTCCTCCAATTGCTCTGCGCCACGTGTCCTCTGGGACACCTGGTGCTTTCTCATTGGTTGCAATCACGTGGTAGCACATGTGTCATGCTGAGTTGTCCACCTTTCATTTGGCAGCTGTCAACATCAGCATATTCTTATTCCTTAAAAAGATACCTTCTGGAAGGTTGTCTGACGTGCACAATCAAGGTTGCCCTAATCCTGATTTGGATAAGGATGAGGTTGATTATGTGCATGTGTGATGCGCGCCTATCCTGAGGATGCGCGAGGTCTTCTCTTTATTCTCACGCGCAGATGTTTCATGCGCAGATGTATGTGATATGCGCCACGCGCGGATGCGCCACGCGCATATGTGATATGCGTGAGCATATGTGATGCCTGAGCATCTGTGGTGCCTGGGCATATGATGCCTGAGCATGTGTGGTGCCTGGGCATATGATGCCTGAGCATGTGTGGTGCCTGGGCATATGATGCCTGAGCATATGTGATATGCGCCATGCACGTAGGTTTTTGCTTTGTGCCTTCGTAATGTCTTTGATTTCAAGTCTCTTGTCTATATCTTGTGGGTTGACCCGCATCGCTCGTTGTTGAGGCGGGTACATACCTCTTCAGGGCCCATCAAGGCTTTTGAGTTCAAAGAACAAAACTTGGGGCTTCTAATTTCCAAAAATAAAAAATGTTAGCTTTGGATCCTAATATCCTATTACTCCTATATTATGTGTATGTGTGTATGCATGTGTAGACTACAAACTATGTCGTCAACAATACCGAAGTCTATAAAAACCTATATTATTCTTCGAATCGAATAACGAATTTTCAAGTTAATCGAATCGAATAATTTATTTTTTTGCTAGTATTCGTATTCGATTCGTATTCGTTTAAAAGTTGGATTATTCGATTCGTATTCGTATTCGTATTACATCCCATATTCGAAATTCGATTATATTCGTATTTAAAACTCGAATTCGAATAAATTTGAATTGATACAAATTCACATATGTCAAAAACTTCAAAAAATTATAATCATCAATGTAAAACACATAATATAAGTTTAAAATAGCTACAATACCACATAAAAATAAGTTCAAAATTAAGTATTAGCAAAATTAAAAAATATTAGTATGGGTTCTTGGGATATATTATTATGTTTTGACATTTATTATGTAAGATTTGACCCAAATTAATAAATTAAATATATATTAACATATTATATAATTTGAATTCGAATTTCGAATCGAATAAAAAATCATGAATTCATATTCGATTCGTATTCGATTACTATACTCGAATACGAATCGAATCGATTTCAAATATTTTGAAATCGAATTCGAATCTTCATATTCGAATTCGAATCGAGTCGAATTTCGAATGTTTCGAATTCGAATCAAATTTTGAACACCCCTAACATCAAGTATGGAGATGTGAATGTTTTCTCCTAAATATACGAGGTTAAGGTATGTGGACGAGGGATGAGATGAAGTGAGTTATTAGGGTGTCTTTGTTAAAACATGGAGATGAGTTTGGGAAATGCTCTAAATGAGAGCCCAGAGCTTTGTTTCGCTCTTATAACACTTTATGATTATAACGAAAACGAAAAATAGTGCGCTTTTAACAAGATCCATAGATAGTTTACAAATATTTTTTTAGTTTTATTTTGTCAAGTTTAGATACCACGATGCGTTTCAACCTCAACTTATTACAAGACGTGATTTTTGAGCTACTATAATGCGAGTATATAAATCACGTGTTAGTAGAAATTTGTGATATATGACAAAAGCTAAGAGACGATACCACAAAAGACATATATTTACATTTCGTTGTTTTTATCAACTTAGTGTTGTTATAATAATCAAATACATTAGTTGAAATCATTCAATAATTTTTGTAATTTTTTTATAATGCTTCTTTATGTTATCCTTAGATCTAATCTTTGATTAGCCAAATACATAAGAGTCTAGGATCATATTTGTATTATAGAAAATTCCTTTTTATAAAAGTGGCACGACTTTTAAAGAAGAAAAAACAAAAGGATTTAAAAAAAATGTATCACGTACGTCTTAACTATTATCAATGCTAATGTTTTAACTTTTAAGGTAATGGAATCCCATTTTATTGGAAAGCTTACCTTTGATTATTGTACAGTATTTCATATTAGGCTGAGGGGTGTGGGGCTTCAGCGGGGGCGCGAGAGCCGGGGCGCGAGCACCACACCACCGAGGCGCGAGAGGGACGCGAGCACGGGAACCAAGGCGGGCGCAAGGCCGGTAGCGGGAGGAAAATGGCGTAAAGGTGGCTTGGGAATGCGTGAAGGAGCCGTTGGGATGAAGAAAAGAGCCGTTGGGCTCTTTAATTTTATTAAAAAAAAAGTTTTTCCTCTATATAAACCTTACCACACCCAATATCACATACCACACCCAAAATCACATAAAATAATTACCACAACTTCAAAAAAAACCCAAAATCAACCCATCTTTCAAACCTTTTTTTAAAAACATGGCTGGAAATTGGTACCCAAACGGACTAAAACTAGTTCGTCTGGAGCGTATAGCACTTCTGCCGCGTCGGATTGCCGCGTTGGATTCGACCTAAACATTGCGGGGGACGAAACGTCTTCACCGCCGAGGAGGCGGCCATTGGGACGGGACGCCAAGGGGAAAAAACCGGCTGAGGGGGGAGCCGTAAACATCGTCGATCTTGTTGAATCCCTCAATAAATTCAACAAAACCATGGAGGTGGTCTCTAATGACAAAAAGGAAAAAAGTCGAATGAGAGATTTGGACTTCCTTACAAGAGACTTCAGTAACCTAAATCCGGTCGATCAAATGCTGATGGAAAAGCAAAAGGAACATATCCGAAAGAGGTTGATCGAAGAAGACCAAGCCGAAGAATAAGAATAATGTTTTTTTAGTACTTTAATTTTTATTTTATTTTTAGATATTAATGTTTTTTTTTTAATGTGTGTTTTTTTTTAATAATTTATGAGTTTTTTTAATAATACGTTTTCTGAATATATTTATAAAAAAATAAAAAAAAAATCCGCTGGAGCCCCTGCTCGCGCCCCTCCACACCAGGGCCAGGGGCTCCAGCGGGGGCTCCAACACCCATCTTATCCAGTTGCTCTCTCTGCCACACGTCACAATATTATTGGCTGGAGCCCCTACTCGCGCCCACGTTAGAGCCCCCCACACCCCTCAGCCTTAAACTCTTGTTAACATCCTAACATATGATAACAGGTGTTTGATTAATAAATATTCTGTAGGTGTTCAGTTATTCACCACCATTAGAATAATATTTAATATTTAATTAATATGATACTATAATATGTTCAGAAGACAGAAATTCAATATTAACAATAAACGGTATATATATACGTCTCACCCCTCCATCTCCTCTTCATTAGTGTAACATCAATATTTTCCATCTAATTTCACCTATTTTAAAACCATAAAAATGCATTCGCTTTTAATCCCAGTTAAACCATTTTCAGTTTTCAATAAATAAAATGAAGTTTAACGATAATAATATACTAGACGGGTGCCTGCGCGATGCAGCGGGTGTTTGAACCTGTTAATCACGTAACAAATATAAGTGTCTATGGTTCGGTGAAAACCTTGAAATCGTTTAAACCGGTCATTGGTTTGACTTCTTTTTTTCTTTTTCTTATTTTACTTTCGGTTTGATGGTCGGTTTCAAAATTTTCAAAACGTAGTGAACGGTTTGTTCGCGGTTTATACTGGCAATCGGTCATATGAAACCAGACAGACTGTAAATGTTGAATGTATTATAATGTTTTTAATTATTAATTATTAGATATGTTTTGTAATATATATTAGATATAGTTAAAATTTAATTGAACACAATCTTTTTATTACAAATAACTTGGCTATACAATTTCAAATTAACCTAACTGCAGAATAATTCATTTTGTGATCTTTGTTGTTATTATTTCACGTCCTATATCTTCCATTAATATTTACCATTTATGTGGCTAAAATTATCATTATTTATGATCCTCTCAAGTATCATATTATGTTTGTGTTTAGTTAAAATTGATGATACATTTAAATTAATAATTATTTTAAACTAAATTTATTTTAAAGTTTACACTGTGAAACCAAACTGAACCAGGCCGTTAGTAACGATTCGGTTTCAACTTTCAATGGTTGAGTTTGGTTTTGGACGACAAAAAATCAGTATTAACGGTTGGACTCACAAGTTTAACTTAAAAACCATCAAAACCGATAGTGAACACCCCTACGTAACATATTAATTTATTTAAAATAAAAAAAAATTATAACAATATCATATCCAAATTAAAGAGAATAAAATGCTCGCTTTTATGATGTAATTTTTTTTATAAAAATATTAACGTTTGAAAAGGCTATAGTCGTTTAAAAAGTATGGGTGGGAAGTTAGTTTACAACTTAAATTGAAAAGATAATATGGTTAAAGATGAGGGACCAAACTTGTAAGTTGAATAGATTGTGTTTAAAAGACAAGTTTACCCTTACTAACACATGTACCTCATGCTTTAAGTGTTATAAATTACTTAAAAATGGGTGTCTTAATTTGCCCTTGTTTGGTGTATTATATATAACTAGAGGGGTGCCCGCGCGATACAGCGGGTGTTTGAACATGTTAATCACATACAAATATAAGTGTTTATGGTTCGGTTAAAATCTTGAAATCGTTTAAATCGGTCATTGGTTTGAACTCTTTTTTCTTTTTCTTTTTTACTTTCGGTTTGTTGGTCGGTTTCAAAATTTTCAAAACGTAGTGAACGGTTGGTTCGCGGTTTATATCGGCAACCGGCCATATGAAACCAGAAAAGACTGTAAATTAATGTAGTTGCAATATGATTCCTTTTGTAATCTTTGTTGTTATTGTTTCACGTCCTAGATCTTCCATTAATATTTACCATTTATGTGGTTAAAATTATCATTTTTTATTTATGATCATCTCAAGTATCATATTATGTTAGTTTTTAGTTAAAATTGATGGTACATTTAAATTATTAATTATTTTAAACTAAATTTATTATTAAAGTTTAAACTGTGAAACCAAACTGGAACCGGGCCATTAGTAACGATTCGGTTTCAACTTACAATGGCTGAGTTTGGTTTTGGACGACAAAAAATCAGTATTAACGGTTGGACTCACAAGTTTAACTTAAAAACCATCAAAACGACACTGAACACCCCTACGTAACATATTAATTTATTTAAAATGCAAAAATATTACAACAATATCATATCCAAATTAAAGAGAATAAAATACTCGTTTTTATGGTGCAATTTGTTTATAAAAATATTAATGTATGAAAAGGCTATAGTCGTTTAAAAATCATGGGTGAGAATTTAGTTTACAAGTTAAATTAAAAACATAATATGGTTAAAGATGAGGGACCAAATTGTAAGTTGAATTAATTGTGTTTAAAAAGACATGTTTACCCTTACTAACACATGTACCTCATGCTTTAAGTGTTGTAAATTACTTAAAAATTGGTGTCTTAATTTGCCCTTATTTGGTGTATTATATATAATATAGATATAGATTAGTAGTAATAAAATACCATAAACAATAATATTAATTATAGCTATTAAAACACATAAATAGTAATTGTCATAGCTAATAGTAATATAATGGTAATAATAACTAATAGTCTAATAATAACGATCTTACTGAAGAAATACGAATCCACCCCTCAAGGTCTAACACATTAGTCCGAAGGTAATGGTTAAGTATTCTACATGATGGGTTATAAAACCTTCTTGGCGCAGACAAGTGTCACCTGCAAAACAGAAAACCGTGAGCTCTTTACGAGGAATGGGAGGGGGATTCTCTCGTAACCACCCTCCGGCGTGAGAATCAGTACTTGATAGTACGAAGTAGTATAATTGATAGTGATAGTAGGAGAAAGTATATTCTTTACCATTTGGAGGTTTACTGGTATTTATAGCCGGAGGAAAGAGAGTGTGACCAACCACCTTGTCAGGTTTCTCACCAATAATGTTCTCCACTCGTGCGGTCGTGGTGGTTGGTGGAAGTTGGTGGGCATCATGGCCTTTTGACAAGGACGTGGTTGTACTGTTTGTACCGTCCTATATTTGTTGTCCAATCCCCATTGGTTTGGTGTTTATCCCTACGTGGGTTACCATCTTTTTGTCCCATGCTGGTGGGACCTTTGCATTACCATTCCCGAGGTGTCAGGAAAAGTTATATTGGACTACACTCTTCGCGCCATGCACTACGCCCGGCGTTAGTGATTTCCCGGCGCCAAGTGTTCCGCCAAGCGTATGAAGTTAATTTTATACTTTGTCACATGGTGGGTTTCATACCCTACCTCTACAAGTCCCCCTAGTCCATAGTCGCCTTTCTTTCAAGAAGTGGGGGCTGTGGACTTATCATGGGCTTTTGGTTTTTACTGATGTTCCTTGTTGGTTTGGTTTATTTTCTGTGATAATTCCACGTATTGGGTGGGTGACTTCATTAATCGTAAGCGCAGGTTGGCGATTGATTCATTTTAAGTTATCCCGTGTCGCAGCCTATTCTGGCGGGTGATTTATTTTAAATCATCCCCTGGCGGGGCATATTTTGGCGGGTGATTTATGTTAAATCATTCCCTGGCGGAACCTATTTTGGCGGGTGATTTATCTTAAATCATTCCTTAGCGGAGCCTATTTTGTCGGGTGATTTCTTTAAATCATTCCCTGGCGGAGCCTATTTCGGCGGGTGATTTATCTTAAATCATTCCCTGGCGGAGCCTCTTTTGGCGGATGATTTATGTTAAATCATTTCCTGGCGGAGTCTATTTTGGCGGGTGATTTATCTTAAATCGTTCCCTGGCGGAGCCTATTTCGGCGGGTGATTTATCTTAAATCGTTCCCTGGCGGAGCCTATTTCGGCGGGTGATTTATCTTAAATCGTTCCCTGGCGGAGCCTATTTCGGCGGGTGATTTATCTTAAATCGTTCCCTGGCGGAGCCTATTTCGGCGGGTGATTTATCTTAAATCATCCCATGGCGTAGCCTGTTTTGGCCAACACTTATCATCTTTGCTTCCTTTTATATGGATAACGTGTGATTTGGCGTGGATGAGTGAATTAAATGCAAGTCAGTGAAACGACTGCTAGACGTGACAGTTTAACGACGGTTTCTCTGCCCTGCAGGCTTTCTGCCTGTGTCAGGCGAGTGGGCGAGAATCCCGGTGACGCGCCCAGCTGTAACACATATCCTCTGCCATCCTGTGATCGTGGTTTTCTCTGATTGGACCACACGTTAATTATCCTTTTTGTGTCCCCCCTCCCTCATTAACTGCGATTAATATAAATAGGGGGAGGTTACACCCTTTGAAGCACCATTTCTCACCATTTTCTCTCCTCCAAGCCTTCTTCATTTTATGGCTGAATCATCTCAAACCTCTAAGACTAAGAAGAATAATATAGGGGTGCAAATGAGTCGAGCTGCTCGCGAGCTACTCGAGATCGGCTCGTTAAAAAGCTCGTTCGAGCCGAGCTTTATCGAGCCCGAGCCCGAGCTCAAGCCTAGAAATAAGCTCGTTTAGTAAACGAGCCCGAGCCCGAGCTTTACTTATCGAGCTTGAGCCGGCTCGCGAGCCTAAACGAGCCTGCCATTTATATAAATTTTTTAAAATATATATTTAATAATTATTAATTAATAAATATAATGTTATGAAAAAATAAATAAAAATAAAATAATATATATATTTTTTATACATAAATTAATAATAGAAAAAAATATATATAATAATTATAATTATATTAAAAAATAATTAATAAATAGTAAACGAGCCGAGCCCGAGCCAAGCTCGAGGTTCAAAGTCCATTCACGAGCCGAGCTCGAGCTCGAGCTCTGAGTAAGTTAATTGAGCCGAGCTCGAGCCTAGTCGAGCTCGGGCTCGGCTTGGCTCGTTTGCACCCCTAGAATAATACCATGAAGTTCGTCGGTTGTCGCATGTCTGCCGACGACTTCAACAATGTGGTCAGGGTCTATAATCTGAGCCCTGAGTACGAGCCTGAGTTGCCTGCCTCTGGCAAGACGTCTGAGAGGCTCCTATCGGCAAGATTGCCGTGTACCGGGAGTACTTCTTTTTGGGCAACTTCCGGTTGCCCCTTACCCGGTTTTTGGTGGACGTTCTGGGTGTGTTTGGGCTGCATCTCGGCCAGATTCATCCATTCGGGATGGCTCGTCTTCGCCATTTCGAATATACCTCATTGCCTCGGTATTACTCCGACGGCTGACAGGTTATCTGCTTTCTACCGGTGGCGTTTCGCCCAAGGGTGGTACAACTTGCACACTTGCCCTGGTGCTAAGGCTATCGCCTTAGATGCGCCACCTAGTTTGCATGAGTGGAAGAGTCTGTTCTTCAACGTCTCCGCGCGCGTGGTTCCACATCCTATGTTTTTCACGGATGTGAAAGATCTTCCTGAGCCGAAAGTGGCTCCTTACACCGGCTCAGACTGGTTCAACACCTTGCAGGCCAGCCTCTCTCCACTCCGTCATTATCCGGAGCGCGCGTTGGTGTTGTTCGGTATGAGTCGCATCTGGGATGATGCGTCTTTTGTGCCGGTTATTCTTAACGGTGGTCAAGGTTAGTGCTCTCTTTTTTATTTTTTTTTATTATTATTGCTCAGAGGTGTATCTCGTTTGTCAATAACTCGTTTTTTCTTCGGAGGTCGACGATCGCATGCTCCTCTTGCAGCCTGCGACTGAGGGCGTTAAAATGCTGGGGCGGAGGGAGTTAGATCCTCGTGAGGAGGCAATATTCACACGGACCGCTCGAAACTTTGTGTTTCTCTTCCTATGGGGCGATTACCTGCCTCGCGACCACTGCTACCTCCTAACTCTGTTACTCTTCAGAGTGGTAAGTTCCACTGCCTTTATCATTTTTCTTTCTGTTTGTTTATCTTGCTAACGTCTTGTTTTCTTTTTCAGGTAGACGATCTAACGTTGTGCGCCTTCCTAAGTGCAGTGGTAGGGGCGTACAACGCAGTGTTGGGGAGACGCTTACGTCTCCGATAGACGCCTCCGCAAGAGACGCTGTGGATGATGATGACAATGTCGTCATGATCTCTAACGTCCCTTTTGAAGACCCGACGTCTTCTTCCGCATCATTGCTTGAAGCACTCGGTGTGAGTGCCAGCATGGCGTCTTCCCCAACCACCTCCGCACAGGTTTCTGTTGGCTTCTCCTCGCCAACAGTTTCACAGCCTGTGGTTGCTGTATCTGCGCTGGCCACGACGGTTGTCACTCCAATTTTGGTGGCGACTGAGGTGGTTTCTGCAGCTGCAGCTTCTGGAACCGTTGTGGATACGAATTTCGTATCTACCGGTCCATCTTCCTCTTCCTCCTCTTCAGTGGGTGGGGCGTTCAATGTTCCACACCATTTGGGTCAAACCCTCGTGATTAATGAAGATGATGAAGAGACGCCTCGCGTCTTCAAGAAACCTCGTCTTGGCGGGTTTGTCAAGCGTAGTCTTGTTAAATCGTCAGGTATGATTTTAATAACTCTATCTTTTGGTTCAGCTTGATCTTTTCTAAAATCGTTTTGTTCATTTCAGGCGTGCTGGCGATTTCTTCATCGACTGTTTACCCCGCAATTTCTGGCGTTGCTTCATCTGTGGCGGCCCTGTTTGCCAGTTTGCCGATGATGACAAGTGTTGGCAGCTTGTCGAAGGCTGGGCTTACTGTACAAATGCTGAGTTTGCCGATGACGACGGGTGTGGTTGATCCGTCTGAGGCCGAAACCATTGTGACGACTGTTCGTAGCGTCAACTGGGCCAATTCCAGTTGTCTCTCTACCGGCTTCGTCTGTTCAACCGATGAAGGCGATTGTGGACGAATCGCCTAAGGTTAGTCTTGAATCAGCAAGCCTTTCTGTTGCTGATTTTTTGAAATCAAGACAGTCTTCACCAGACAAGGGTTTTATTCTTGATGGCGATGAGCTTGTGCCGCTGCCACCTTTCCAACTTGGCGCGACGGTACAAGGTAAATTTTTTGAACTCCAAGGCAGTAGCAGTGGCGGGTTTAGCGGATGTTTGAGTGGGGGTGTTCTAGATGTGGATATGGACCCCCGCGACTCCATGGAGGCGAGCCAAGTTTTCCGCCCTCGCTGGAAGGTTAACTGTGGCGCTAATTTTGAGGATCCTGCCACTTGCTCCGAATTTTTGGAGTATGTTGTTCCTCCTGGTGAGCGCATTGCTCGTAAGATCCAGCCCCGGAGTACTTTGTACTCCAACGCCGCTTTTCACCAAGCCCAGACTTTCTCTTTTTTTGCGGAGTTGCTTCGCGAGAACCGTGCCCTTCACGAGGACAAAATTGATGTCGGTGTTCGCATGAGAGATATGGAACAAATGGTGAAGGATGCTGAAGCTGGCGTTTGGAGAGCCGGTAAAGAGTCGTCTGATCATTGCCAAGCGTTAAGCGCTGTGGAGGCGAAACTGGCGAAGGCCGAGGCTGATCTTGTGGAGTCCGCTCGCGAGCGCCTGCCCGTTATAAGGAGTTTGAGACTGCGTGCAAGAAGTCTAATGCTGATCTTGCAGATGCACGCAGTCCCGCTCTTGTTGCGAAGGAGGCTTCCGCTCGACTCGAGAGTGAAAACGCTGCGTTCCGCAAGCGTATTGAAGAGTTAGAGGCGGAAGCTGCATTGAGGAAGGCGGATGCTGGCAAGCAAGCAGACACGTTGGCTTCTAATGAGGAAGCCATTATGGTTTTGACTTCTGAGCTTGCTGCTGCTTCTGCTGACCGCGATTGGTTGTTGAAGCATGCTATTCGCAAGGTATCCCCTAATGCTTTTCCCTCTCTTTTTGTTTTTTCCTTATTCACTCTACTGACGCTTTTCTTTTTATGTAGGTTGCCCAACGCATCATTAGCGATGATGATTTGACGCGTTGCGTTGGAGTCCTTGTCAATGCTTCCCAACAGCTTGGCCACAAGGCTGGTTTTCAGGAAGCCCTTACGCATCTGCGTGACAATCTTCCACTTGAGGCCTATGCCCTTCACGCCGTTGATGTGGACAAGGAGTATACTGCTGCCGAGACGGAATATGATTCTCTTACGTTTCCTATTCTTTCTTAAGTTGCTGAGTATGCTAAGGAAGAGAATGGTGAGCAGCTGTTGAGGAATTTGCTTGAACCTTCGCAAGATGGGCCTTCCACCGCTCCTGCTGGCGATCAAGAGGATAGCGCGGCTGTTGACTCCGGGAAGAGTGTCAACGATGTAGATTAGGCTATTGTTTTGATTTGTATAGTCGAACGTTTTATTTTGTTATTATTTTTTTTTGTTTTCTGCGCGGGCGTAAGTGCCCGCTTGTAACTTCATGTATATAAATGAAATCAATGCTTATTTTGTGAAATGCAGAGTATCGTTTCCATTCAAATTCGACCCTTAGCCTGTTTTTACAATTGGAATCGATTTACATATAACACCTTCGCAATTGTGCTGCGTTCTATGTTCTAGGAATCGCTGAGCCATCGAGATGTGTCAGAGTGTAGGCTCCTTTCCCCAACACTTTGTTAATTTGGTATAGGCCTTCCCAAGACAGCGCCAACTTGCCTTGTGCATGAGCTCTTGATGCCTCGTTGTTGCGAAGAACGTAATCTCCGACATTGAACTCACATATCTTTACTTTGGTGTTATAATACTTTTGTAGCTGGCGCTTGTAATTTTGTTCTCTTATTGCGGCTAACTATCGACATTCTTCGAGAAGCATTAAGTCTAACCGCCTTTCTGCATCGTTTTCATTTGGTAATGTGACTATTGGAGAAGGAACGCCGATTTCGGCGGGGATCATTGCTTCTGTACCATAGGTTAGGCTAAACGGCGTTTATGCATTACTTATGTTTCTGTGCGTTCTTATGGCCCATAGTACATGAGGTAGCTGATCGACCCATCCTGATCTGTGGTTTGCCAACCTTTTCTTTATTCCGCCTACGACTGTTCTGTTGGCGCGTTCCACTTCGCCATTTCCTTGTGGGTGAGCCACAGAGGTGAATGTCTGCGTGACATTGAGCTCTTTTAACCATTTTTGGATATGCTGGTCAGCAAACTGTGTTTCATTGTCGCTGACCAAATTCATGGGTAATCCAAAACGGCAGATTATAAATTCCCAAATAAACTTCTTGATGCTGGTTGCACTAATTGTTGCTACCAGTTTTGCTTCGATCCACTTTGTGAAGTAGTCGATCGCCACAATAAAAAATTTCACACGTCCCGGCGCCTCTAGAAATGGTCCGGTTATATCAATTGTCCATTTCTGAAATGGCCAAGATGCTGTCACCGGTATCATGGCATTTTTTGGGCGCAGCGTGTTTGGCGCGTGGCGTTGACAGGCGCTGCATTTTCTTAATTCTTTCTCGGCGTCAACGTGCATGTCTGGCCAATAATATCCTGTGTTCATGATTTTGGCGACCACCATTCTTGGACATGCGTGTACGCCACATATCCCCTCATGAATTTCTCTGAGCAGATAATTTGCGTCTTGTGGGTCTACGCATCTGAGAAGTGGACCCAAGTACGATCGCCTATAAAGAACGTCTCCTTGGATTTTGTAATTCAATGCTTTGTGGCGGATCTTCCGCGCTTCTGCTTTCTTTTCTGGCAAAATACCTTTTGCGAGGTAGTTGATTATTGGTGTCATCCAACTTTTTTCTGCTTCTGAACAAACGAGAATTTCTTTGTTCATTATTGAAGGTGTTGCTAGGACTTCGATGCGGACGTCTTTCGCTAGGTGTTCAAAACCTACGGCTGCAAGTTTGCTTAAGGCGTCATCTTGTTTGTTCTCACTTCTCTTGATGTGTTTCACCTTGCATGTGGCAAAAGTTGCCATTAGCGCCTTAGCTTGCGCTAGGTATGAAGCCATCTTATCGTCCTTTGCATCATACGATCCTTCAATTTGATTTGCCACTAACATAGAATCCACATGCGCTTCCAAATGGCGTGCCCCTAGCTTTTTAGCAATTCTCAACCCTGCCAACAATGCTTCGTACTCCGCCTCGTTGTTTGTGCTTTTGAATTCTAGGCGTAATGCGTACGTGAAGTGTTGTCCTTCTGGGTTGGTTATCTTTAGGCCCGCTCCAGCACCTTCATCGTTAGAAGCTCCGTCTGTGAACATGTTCCAGACTTCATCTTTTGTTTGATCCACAGGGGTTTCGATCTCTCTTTTGCATTCTTCCTCCTTTTCTTGAGGGATTTCTGCGATGAAATCGGCCAAGACCTGGCCTTTGATTGCTGGCCTTGGTTTATATTCGATAGCGTTTTCTCCCAATTTTATTGCCCATTTTGCGAGTCTCCCAGACAATTATGGCTTGCTTAGCACATTTTGTAAGCGGAAGTTAGTGAGGACATGTATCGGATGGCCCTGGAAGTATCTTCTCAATCGTCGCGCTGTCTGGACTAAGGATAGGACCAACTTTTCCGAGGTGGAGTATCTTGTTTCTGAGTATGCCAAAGTGCGACTTATCTAATAAATGGGCGTTTGAATACCATTTATTTCCACCATCAAGAATGCGCTGACAGTTCTTTCTGATGCACTAAGTACACTATTAACGGTTCCCCAGCTTTAGGAGCTGTAAGTGTTGGTAATTCTTCTAAGCGTGACTTAATTTCTTGGAACGCCGTTTCTGCTTCTTCCGTCCATCGGAATTGAGATTTCTTGAGGCAGTTTCTCAGGGTTGAGACGAACGGGAATGATTTTCCGCATGGCTAGATAAAAATCTATTCAATGCGACTAATCGGCCATTAAGCGTTTGCACTTGTTTGACCGATTTTGGCGACGGCATTTTCCGCACGGCTTCCAATTTTTCTGGGTTGGCTTTGAAGCCACCATTCGTCACGATTACTCCCGTTTTTTAATTAGTGGGATTCCATTACCTTGGTAGTCGTTTTTTATATTTGTTTTAAAATCCGTTTTTTATAAAGTTTTATTTTTAGTTTAATTATTAATTACTTGAGTTTTATTAGTTTAATTAATATAAAAAAAATTATAAAAAATCAAAAGAAAGTCTAGGTTAGTAATCTTTTAGGTTTAATAATAAGAGTTTACCCATAGTGTCCAAGGTTCGAAATCCGTTCTTACTTGCTAGCTACATTGCGTCCGGTACACTTGCCGATTGTGTGTGGTTTTTTTTAGGTGAATTCGGTAAAAATTGGTTTTTAATATTATATACGTTTTCACACATCAGCTACCCATGTTTGGTACTGAATTTCTCTGATTATACCCGCATCAATCAATTGCTGAACTTGTTCATCACAGGCTTTTGCCTGTTCTGGTCCCATCTTCTTCGCTTCTGTACCACCGGAACGAAGGTTGGGTTAACCTTTAACTCGTGTTCCGCTTTGCTTCTTGGGACCCCTGTCATATCCGCCGGAGTCCAAGCGAAGACATCAATGTTCTTGATCAACAGGCTTTTGAGTGCCGCCCGTGCTTCCTCGGAGATGGTTGGTCCAATGGTTATGCTTTGTTTCGGGAATTTTTTGTTGATTATCCATTTTCCACTTCTCTGGTTTTACCAAGTTTAAGCGTCTTTTGTGGCGGTGGTTTTCTCTCCGCCATGTTACACTCCTTGTTGGCGTGGATCATTGCTATCCCGGTCGGGGTTGGTACCCCGATTATCCCATGTGCTGTTGACGGGGTAGCGTTGAAGTCACCAATGGCTTCTCTTCCCAAGATTATATCATACTATGGGTGAGGGGTCTCCATTACTAGGAATTCGACGTCCTCCGTTCGTGAATGGAGCCCATCACTTAGCTCAACTGGGAATGTCAGCTGTCCCAGCGGGTATGCAATACTTTGGTTGAACCCCGTGATTGGAGCGTTAACTGCTGTCAACCGACGTTTGTCTTCTTCGTCTACCAGGTCAAAACACTGGCGGTACATGATGTTGGATGTTGCCCCCGTGTCAACAAAGAAACGCGGCGTCCTGTAGTTACCGAACACGGCTTTGATCACTAAGGGTGCTTTTTTGTTCGCCCCCCCTCTTACTCTTGGGAAAATGACTTGTTCTTCTTTCTATGGCGCCCATTCTGTTTTTCTTTTCTTGTTTTGAATATTGCTTAAGATCATATTGGCGTGTAGATCTATGATCTTCTTTTCCGGTTTTCCGCCATCTCTTGGGGGTGGGCGTATGTACTTTCCTCGTATGTTTCTGACAAGGTGATCCAATTTGCCGTTTTTGACGCATTCTTCGATCGCGTCTCTCAAATTAATACACTGGTTTGTCGTATGGCCATGTTTTTCATGAAAGTCGCAATAACTTTTCATATCTGTGCCCGGCCCCTGTTTAACCGGTGTCGGTTTCTTCATTTGGATCCCTTCGTTGTACATTATATGGGCTGGACGTTTTGTCAGTGGAGTCCACCTGGATGCGTTCGTTTGGGGTGTATTCGACAACACCGAAGGAGGTTGACCAAAAAGCCAACCTAGGAAGAAACATCGAAAATCTGGACGTAGAGGATACAGGCGGAGGTCTCCTAAATACCTCCACCATTCACCCTACCATCACGGATAAGCAAAAAACAAAGACACGTTCCAAAGCAACCATGCCGCTAGACATCATGGCGTGGCTCGAGGCGGAACAAAAAAACTAAGAGATAAAATACAAGAAAAAATGGCGTCCGTTGTGAAACCTAGATCACTGTTTAATACAGCTTCTAGTAGCAACGAAGAAGAAGAATCTGAAGAAAACTCAACACCGGCTCGTGCGAAAACACCATTCGCCAAAACACCTCCTGCTAAGCAAAACAGCAAAGCAGGAGATAAGTCTCAGCGGTCGAACCTAAAGGCAGACTCACGCCTAGACGACCCCGACTATGAAGAGAACTGGAAAGAACCAGACGCCAAGAAATTAGTAAAGTACCACCCAGAAGCGGCGGTTGATTTTTCCAAACCCTACCGGCCAACAACATCGGCGAGAAAATCAAAGTTTGTAGCAAGAATAGCCGAAGCAGAGCTACCAGAAAATCCCAAAATCCCACCAACGGTAGGTCAATATGATGGTATCTCAGATCCAGACGATCACTTGCAAACCTTCACAGCTGCGGGGTTAGTATCAGGGTGGACCATGCCATTATGGTGCCACATCTTTAGGCAAACCCTAGTAGGGGCCACTAGAGCATGGTTTGAAAGGCTGCCAGATGGCCAAATTACAAGCTAGGAAGACCTAACAAAAAAGTTCATTCAACAGTTTAGCCAGCAACGGCGACACATCAGTAACCCAGCAGACACTTTGAATGTCGTCAGAAAAGATAATGAAACACTAGAAGATTTCATCACCAGATTTAACCAAGAAGGCCTCAACATTGGTGGCGTAAGCGAAGAGTTGCTGCGGGCAGCCTTTCGCCAAAACGTAAAGTGTGACGATCTTATTCGTAACCTTACGGGCAGAGATGGTATGCCACAGCGATGGGACGATGTTATGACCGCGGCCAAAAGGTACGCGTGAATGGAAAAGAGTTTGGGAAAAGAACTGGCAAGGAATGACACCAAAAAACGACATTAATAGGGCCCGCCAGGGCAAAAGAATATCCTCCGTATGGTCAAGGTTGAACAGCGATAGAGAGTCCACATTCGACCCATCCAAAACAAGACAGAAGGGTCAGTCGAAAACACCCCAAACGAACGCATCCAGGTGGACTCCGCTGACAAAAAGTCCAGCCCATATAATGTACAACGAAGGGATCCAACTGAAGAAACCGACACCAGTTAAACAGGGGCCGGGCACAGATATGAAAAGTTATTGCGACTTTCATGAAAAACATGGCCATACGACAAACCAGTGTATTAATTTGAGAGACGCGATCGAAGAATGCGTCAAAAACGGCAAATTGGATCACCTTGTCAGAAACATACGAGGAAAGTACAGACGCCCACCCCCAAGAGATGGCGGAAAACCGGAAAAGAAGATCATAGATCTACACGCCAATATGATCTTAAGCAATATTCAAAACAAGAAAAGAAAAACAGAATGGGCGCCATAGAAAGAAGAACAAGTCATTTTCCCAAGAGTAAGAGGAGGGGCGAACAAAAAAGCACCCTTAGTGATCACAGCCGTGTTCGGTAACTACAGGACGCCGCGTTTCTTTGTTGACACGGGGGCAACATCCAACATCATGTACCGCCAGTGTTTTGACCTGGTAGACGAAGAAGACAAACGTCGGTTGACAGCAGTTAACGCTCTAATCACGGGGTTCAACCAAAGTATTGCATACCCGCTGGGACAGCTGACATTCCCAGTTGAGCTAAGTGATGGGCTCCATTCACGAACGGAGGACGTCGAATTCCTAGTAATGGAGACCCCTCACCCATAGTATGATATAATCTTGGGAAGAAAATCCATTGGTGACTTCAACGCTACCCCGTCAACAGCACATGGGATAATTGGGGTACCAACCCCGACCGGGATAGCAATGATCCACGCCAACAAGGAGTGTAACATGGCGGAGAGAAAACCACCGCCACAAATGACGCTTAAACTCGGTAAAACCAGAGAAGTGGAAAAATGGATACTCAACAAAAAATTCCCGGAACAAAGCATAACCATTGGACCAACCATCTCCGAGGAAGCACGGGCGGCACTCAAAAGCCTGTTGATCAAGAACATTGATGTCTTCGCCTGGACTCTGGCGATATGACAGGGGTCCCAAGAAGCAAAGCGGAACACGGGTTAAAGGTTAACCCAACCTTCGTTCCGGTGGTACAGAAGCGAAGAAAGATGGGACCAGAACAGGCAAAAGCCTGTGATGAACAAGTTCAGCATTTGATTGATGCGGGTATAATCAGAGAAATTCAGTACCAAACATGGGTAGCCAACCCAGTAATGGTAACCAAGGCAAATGGCCAGTGACGCATGTGTATAGACTTCAAAGATCTTAACAAGGCTTGTCCAAAAGATTGTTAATAATAATTGTAACAATAATAATATATTAGTAGTAATAAAATACCATAAACAATAATATTAATTATAGCTATTAAAACATATAAATAATAATTGTTTTCCATAGCTAATAGTAATATAATGGTAATAATAACTAATAATAACAATCTTACAATACTATAATAGTGATATCTAACTATCTATATAATTACTTATCATAAAATCCCACGTGTCGCTCTCACGTCGCTTCCCACCTCTTCTAGAATCATCAGATTGCTTGATTTTAAAATTGAAGTCTCTCATTGATTTAGCCCGGTTTGACCCGTTTAACCCTTCAACGGGTCATAACATCTCTTTCAAATAGTATATAGCCCATGGGTACCTTCTCCGCTGTGAATCTCTCTGTCACTAGGTCAAACCCTAAACAATATATTTTTCCATGACCTTAATATCAGTAACCGTCTTTCAAATAAACACTACTACTAGGGTTTAGTCAATCATAGCGGAGCTACTCGATTGCGTCAGAGACATGATAATCATGTGGGATTTTGATGGGACAATCATCAACGACGACTGTGATCGATGGTTGGTGTTAGAAATAGGATTGACCAAACTCTATCATCAACACATTATCATTGAAATCACTAACGGTTAGTAAAATCTCTCAATTTTGTGAAATTTTATATTTGAATCAGAATTGTAGATCATATTGCTAATTTCATTATATTTGAATCAAAATTGTAGATCATATATATTGCTAATTTCAACGCGCACGATATTTTTTAGTTGGTAATTAGGGGTTTATATTTGAATCAGAATTTTAGAAATTAGAATTTATGAATAGCATTAATGTAAATAAATATACCTTTAGAATTTATTACCAGTGAATTAAAAGTGGAGTATTTTCCGTTTATTTCTAAAATTGAATAATCAAAAGTGGAATTTTGGCAATGTGCCTGTATAAGCTTTAAAATTCACGGGTATGGTCTTGTGATGGGTTTGGATCACACTTCTCAGTATTTACTTATTTTTAAGACATTATCAATTTCGTCTCGAGGTCTCGATCAAAACGGGCAGTCTAAATGTGTGATGATAAGAATGAGTTTGTGTCTAAAGAGAGGGAGTTTATCATATTTCATATTAATTATTTGGGTAACTCCAGCTAAAGATGATCCAGAAGAGGAGACAGTGACATTGAAGCTACTAAAGCAGATGATGCGATCTCGCTCAATAACGTGGCTGGGAGCAGTATCACAGCCTTAAAAATCTGCTTTGGGCTATGGTAATTCACTCTTTTATGTTTTATGTGTGTTTTTTGTGATCATGCTTTCAAAAATAAGTGATTCAAAAACTTATAAAAGTAAATTTAACTAATATTCATCAAATTATGAGAATAAGAAAGTATGAAAGATTTTGACTGCAATAATATGGTCTTATGTGCATAATCTACATTGATTGGTGATGCAGATAGTGATCAAGTGGATTAAGAGAGTTGCTTCCTTACACGTCCTGCCAGAACATCATAGTAGAGTTGCATCAACAACTATATTAATATACGGATCATACGGTCTTGGTGTAAGTTTTAGTTATATTTGTTTAGTTTTTTATTTATGTATGTAACAAAGATATGTTGGACACTAATTCATTTATGTATAACAAAGGTACGTTGGACACTAATTTGTTTTCATATTTTGTTTAGGTACATAATGTAGAATCTGAAATTGATGCTTTGTGTGTCGACCCTTGGTTTGTCCCTTTGAACGTGATTCATCTTATTTGGCTTCATTTAATGTGAAAACACAGCTTTAATCAACATTGTGTAATTTAACATTATGCAGGACTTTTTTGTAATTCTACACGGCATTCTTACAAAATGATTAGAAGTGTTGGATATTAATCGCGTTTAAGATGTAAAGGTTTTGTTAATGAGGCATTTGGCTGAAATACCTTTGATTTTAGAAATCATTTTGGCTCCGTTATATGTTTAACTATGGCAATTGGTTGAAATACATTTACTGCTAGCAAAGGAGAAATGTACGTTTGCATCTCTTTTTTTTCTCTCTTTTCTTAACTCTGCATCTCCTTTTATTATTCTTTTTTCATTTTTGTCATATTATAAAAAAATTATCTGTGAGTTTTTTAAATAGAAAGTTGAGTAATTTGATCAAGAGGCAAATGAACGGAGGGCTAGGGAAGCTTCAAGTGCTTTTAGGTAAATATTGTTGCTTTTACAAATACATAACTTCCCTTTTGTGATCTATCCATTTTTGTAAGTGGTTGATACATCAAGTATACATTTTTACATTTTTTTAAACACCAAAACCGAGATTGTCAAAGATAGCTCTTTGTTGGATAGTCGAGCTAAACCGCACGGAAGCAGATTTAGTTGGGTGTAGTCTTGCATAATAATATCTTTTAATACAAGCACTTTGTCAATCAAATCTAAGGCAATAAGAATTAAGAAGGTTCATTTGGGAATATATGCTTTTTTTTATATTATATATTTAATAAGAAACATAGATATTACATCAACATAGCAGGTAGGCGGGCAACAAGCTACGCAGTCACCCCTTTCTGAATTGCAAACCCTAACCTGCTAAAGACATACCCCTGCCCCTTTGGAGTCGACACATTGCTATGCACAACCCGTTGGACCCTGGTTAGGAAACGGATAGCTTCCGGTGCCAATGATTTTCGATTGTATTCAGATTGTTCGAGTTTAAGCCTAAATCTGAACAGAACCGCTATGTATTAACAGTTTTTGATGATACCCTTATAGCCGAAATTCCAACATCCTATAATAAACAAATATGCATAGCACAAAAAATATCATGTCATCTTAGTAGATGATACCCTTTTTTTAAGTTCATTGTGTAAACTGACTTGGGCTTAATTTGAAGTGTTGAAACTGATTTGAGATTAATAAATTGACAATGTTGATGTTGCATTCTTGGCATGGCAACTGACGTGGATTGAAATAGGCAACCAGGTGCGGCAATGACTCTGAGTCGTTTATTTCTTTTTTACAAGATCTTAATTTTGAACGTATTCCCATGTTGTTTGAGGTTATTGTGTTGATTTGATATTTATTTGATCTCATTAATCTGGAGTTTTTATTTCTCCAAGTATTTGATATTAATTATGATATTTTATTTTATTTACAGAATTGTATTAAAATCTAGGGTCTGTAACATTGAAAGAAGGAATTTGGGATCTTCTCATGTGGAATTGGTCATTCCTTTTCATTGTTCAACTTCTGAATCATATTAAGTGAGTTTATGTTCAAAATTAAGATCACTTGTGTGCATAATGGAACAAATTTACCACTAGCCCACTAATCAACCATCTGTTCCATTATTATATATAGGTAATTTGTGAAATAGAAGTTTAAATTCAACTTGCACATGATTATAGCATCAGTATAGATGAAGGTCTTTATTTTAAAATTATAAAGGTCTTCTTTGTCATATGTTTCTCTAAATTCACAACTCACCAGTGGGCTTTGTGGATGTTGAAAAAGACCCTCTTATTGTTATATATACACATAAATATATTTTTTAGCATGTGTGTGTGGATCTGAAAATATATTTAGCTTATGTTTTGCAGTCAAGAGAAGCAAGAAGTGACAAATGTTTATTGCAACGTATTTGATTTTAACGCATGAGTTTTAAATGCCACTTATGTCGTATTATCTTTTCTCTCATACTAGAAATTGGTGGCTTGGTGCCTTGTAATGGCCTCTTATTAGTTTCATTTATTCTCTTACAACACCATAACTAAGTATACTTACTAATTGCTTAATACCTTGAATAATTTTCTCAGGGTAAAAGTCAAACGATAAACTCAAACCTTGAAAAATTCAAACTTAAAAAGTAATCTTGACACAAAACATAGGCTTAACCAGTATATGTAGTTATATTTTAAATTTTTTAAATATTCCATATTAAACATATTTAATTATTTATATTTTTCTAACTTTAACTTTCACGTCAAATAATAATATCAGATAATCTTTTTACTCCATCTAATAAACTATGTGTTTCTAGTTAACATCCTGTAAATGTGGTTTTGATTTGTGACTATGTGATTATTGATTCTGTGAACTTTGATCTCTAAACCGTAAACTCAATCCGAAACATGACCGTTACCAACAGTTTTGTTCGGTTTTATTTAAAGCTCACAGTTTGTCTAAAAAAACTGGACAATGATCACTCTTATTTTGATGGTTGTTTTTTAATTGAACGTGGCATGTAATAGAACACTAATGATGGGGGCACATTATACGTTGTTGAAACAACCAAATGAAAGAACATGTAGTGAAATGTTTTGTTTAGAAACAACATATATAGATGCAAAATTGCAATAATAATACATAATTAAGTAAATGGTGGAAGGTTTTGGGACGAACATCATAGATTCACCACAAATTCTGATTTAATTTTTAACAAAATAGATGACGTGGTATTCTAGTTCATCAAATGATGGACCGGTAACTGTTCGTACTAACCTACAGTCTATCATTAAATTTAGATATTAATAGGCCCCCCTCACTTTTATACATTAGAGCTTTTTATGCGGTTTTGTGGAAGGAATATTCGTTGTTCATAGTAAGTAATAATCAGCATCCACCATTGGTCCACTACAAATCATTTTTCCAAAATCACGTGGCTTTAGGTTTTTGTAAATACGTCAAATAATATGTTATGGGTTTGTAATGATTTGTTGAATTAAATCTTAATTTAAAGGATTACATGCTAGAATTATACTAAATCAAGAAATCCCGTGTAAAGAATTCTACTAGCATTTCAATTAAACAAAGAAAGAACCAAATAAAACAATATGGAATTTCTTTTGCACCCGCCCATCACCTCCCCGCACCGCATCACAACCAGCACAATCACGTCTTCGGTGCCACAACCACAGTCGTCACCATCGCCATTCTTGCACCCCCACTACAATCAGTGTCACTACCAGTCTACCACATTTGTCAGTGGCCGCCACAACCATACTCCAACTTTTTTACTTCACTAAATTTACAAGCCAGACATTATTATTTTTTTAGTAAACTACATCCGATTCTTTTGACAAAATAAAAAATTTTCATATATCAAAATCAAACACATCTTAGATTAATAATTTTAAAACCTTGTAAGCTGTATTTGAAAATGAGATATTGGATTTTAATACTCCCAACTTTTACCTGTTGGTTGATAACACTCCAAACTTTCAATTTGTTACCCACCACTCCCAACTTTCGCTCTATTTTCTTGTACCGCTCTCCATCTAATATTACACTAACCTTGTTAGTGTTTTGGACAAAAAATGTCATTCAGATTAGTTGAGGGAGTTAAAAAGAAATCTAAATACCACTAACTCTAAAATTCAAAACAAAAAAGAAAAATAATCAATATATATAAAAAAAAAGGAAACTAAATACATAATTGAAACAAACTAGTGATTAACGTGACTTTGGCTGCTCTCGTCGGAAAGTGTAAGACAAAAACAACATCATTATGAATAAGTGTTTTGAATAAAAACTTTAAAAGAATAAGATCGAAGTTGCAGGTTAAGATTTGATGATAATTAAGGTTTTAAAAGAAAGGGGGAAGAAGGTAGGTGATGGTCCCACAATAAATATTCTTATTTATATAATAAATAATACATTTTTTTATTTATTAAAGTAAGGGTACTTTTGTCTTTTTACAAATCAGTTAAACAAATTAAATTTCGTTTCCACCCCCTCAACTAATTTGAATGACGTTTTTTGTCCAAAACACTAACGAGGTTAGTGTAATATTAGATGGGAAGTGGTATAAGAAAATAGAGCGAAAATTGAGAGTAGTGGTAACAAATCAATATCTAACAACGAATGAAAGCTGAGAGTATTAAAAACCAATATCCCATTGAAAATTCACAAATAATTACCACCACACAATTTCAAAGCACATGATACAACAATAGAAATAAGAGAAAGAAAATGAATATCTCAGGCCACTCATACATTAGTTATTAAGCCCAATAGCAACTAGGCTTCGTTTGTGCTTTGTTTATTCTTCCCGGAGTTCACTAGGCTGCCCAAAAGAATTCTTTGGTAATTTGCTCATCAATTGTTCTAACACTTTGGGAGGTCACTAGGAGGTGGGGTAACCGACTCGTTTGGGCCTTTACCATTGTCTACAACAAATGCCATTTTTAATCCCCATGTTGTGTGTACTTCCAAATGACAATGCATGAACCACACACCTATAATTAAGATTTATGATTTATGACAAAAGACGATCTTAGAATGATTTGGGTTTCATATAAAGCTAAAAGAAACGGTTTAGAATCATAAAAATAATACAAATATAAGCAAGACTGTTTACCTGGATTGTCAGCTTTGAATCTAATAGCAGTCCACCCACCAGATGGGACACCAACGGTGTTTCTTTCAACAGGATCAACAAGATTAAATTTCTTAGGATCGGTAATAGGGTTATAATTACCAATCCCCCTTCCGACAACAAAAAAGTTAAACCCGTGCAAATGAAGTGGATGACTCTCGGGGGTTAACATCCCCGTGTCTTGTAAAACAACTTGTACCGTGTCATTATAAGGAAGCCTATATAACCTTGTACCATTTGTCGTTGCAAAATTTGTTGGTTGTGTGCCCGTGTAGTTATACGCTATTAACGGTTTGCTAGGGAAGTCGTCGGTGAATACACCACTTATATTGAAATAATGTGCTTGTAAAAGCGCAGTTTTTGGCATAATAAACGTGACATTATTAATACTAGCCGCAACCTTACTACCATTGACACAAGTTGAGCATGGATTGATCCCTAGACCAATTGTGAAAAACAACGAATGGTCAACGGTCAACGGAACATTGGCGGGGTATTTTTTGGAATTCAAGCTTCTTAACGAGTTTATGAAACTATTTGCCACAGGAGTAGCATTTTTTGGTGGCGGAGCAATGAGTTGTGTGGCGGTAGAAGATAGGGTGCCCGAGTAATGTAGAGAAGCGGTGGCAGTAACGTTATCAACTGAAATTGGTGCATCCATAAATGGTGAGGCCGCAACTAGGTATTTACCGGCTTTTTGAGTGGCGGTCACAAGAACATTTGTGGTTTGTCCTGGTGCTATTAGAATGGTATCTGTGGTAAAGGGTTTAACATAAGTTGCATCTACCTCAACAACCGTGAGCTTATGCCCGGCGATCCTAAAAAAGAGCTCTTCATTTAGTGCAGCATTGATGATTCTAAGCATGTATGTCTTTCCTTGATCAACTGGTACTTTGAAGCCACCTGATTTAACAAATATGATTGATTTGTTTAAACTCTTTATGAAAACATAGGAGTAAATATGATACCAAAAAATGGGCAGGAGTGAGGACTAAGGAGTCAAGTGAAAATGAGTTTGTTTTAAAGAATTATCATTTTGGTTCAGGTCAGAACGGGTTTTTGACTAACCTAAAATGGGTATGTGTAGTAACGGGTTGTTTTTAAAAGAATGGTCAGTTTGGTATAAGAACAACAATTTTGAGCGATATTCGACCAGAAGAGCCATATTCATTATGTTTTTACCCGTTTGACCAGTTAGATATAAAACATAACATGTATTGGCTATTTGAGAGTACTTAAATTCCTACCATTTGCCAAACAGTTAGCGATAGGCCCGGGATGGCCATTAATGGTGTGAGCGTCTGAAACATTAGGGGCTTGGCCCAATTTGTTTGCCTGGTTGATCACTGCTTCGGTATCTGATTTCCACCATTCTCCTACAAAATGTACAAAAAATGTTACTTAATAACTTAAATATGTGACCAAAACTAAAATGAAACTAAATTAAAACAAGCTAGTGATCAATTGTATGTACCCAATATAACCACAACTTCTTTATGAGGTTTGGGGTACGGGTAAGGGACACCACGCTTAGGCAAAATGACAATCGCACCATGGACCGTG
The DNA here is from genome assembly GCF_021521415.1 of Bidens hawaiensis. Classification (NCBI taxonomy): domain Eukaryota; kingdom Viridiplantae; phylum Streptophyta; class Magnoliopsida; order Asterales; family Asteraceae; genus Bidens; species Bidens hawaiensis. Next base: position 40,546 of record NW_027501714.1, read on the forward strand.
GCCCTTAACCATAAAATGTGTGCGTGCCACCAAAGTGTTCCTCGTTGTCCAGTTAACGTAAAGTTATAAACATACTCCCCCTTGGCTGAATCGGGCATTGTGTTATGTAAGCCGGGCCATCAGCCCAACCCGTCCTTATTTGTCGCACTCCATGCCTATGGTTATTAAAAAAAATAATAATAATCAGAACTCTAGTGTATACTAATCAGCATATACACACATAAAATATTTTATCTAAGTCATCTCACCAATGGATGCTGACATTATACTTGACATGATTAACCACCTTGATCAATACCGTGTCGTCCTCCCTAGCCACTATTGTCGGGCCAGGGAAACGACCATTAACCGTCACGATAGGCTTACTTTCGCACAATCGTGTTGTGTTCTTCATCACCACCTGCATGCATTATTGGAACCATATAAAAACTCATAATTTTAACGTACATTTTGTTCATGCATGGCACTAAAACAGTAATAATAAACAAAAAAAGAGAAAAAACATATACATTGAATTTGTAATGACGGATTCGACCCTCCACCGGAAAAGAGGAAGCCACCATGAGCATGGCTAGCACCGCCAACCGGAACCATGTCTCCGCCATGTCTTTCAGTTGTGTTATGGTTGAAGTTTTAGTTGCTTGATGTGGTTGTAAATAGAACACAAAGCTTTAAATAAAGGGAAGTGGTTTTACTCAAATGACCCTTTATCTAGTTTGGTGGATAGGGTACGCACGCGTATTTTTCTTATTTGGTTTGACAAACAAATTCAATAAAATATAAAATAAAATATTGGAAGAAATTTGGTATAATATCTGCAATATTTTACTTCGCATCTACACAAAAGTAGTTATGTGACAAACCAACTTTTAGACTCCAAGCTAAGTATTGCATATTATATTACATAAATATATAAACACATACATATATACCCCGTCAAGATCAGCACCGGTGGTGAAATTTGAACGAAAACATGTGGAGAACTTAATACGTATAAAAAGTTTCATAAACGCGTAGGGGGGGGGGGGGGGTGGACTCAAAACTTTCGAACGAAAACGGATAAATTTACAAGCGGTGGACCCCTTAGCCCTCTACTAAGCTACGTCGCTGACCGGCACAAATGTTTTGAGACTGAACGCGGTTAATAAAAGTTGAGGCCTTCTTTAGAAAGGAAATTTTATTTTGCTTTTTCATCGTAAGATTTCTATATCATCTATGATACGTACATGCAAATTATAGACCAAGAGCTCCATCGCTAACAATCCATAAACCGAGATTTTCTACATATTACATTTTCTGAATAAGAGGTTGGATCTTAAAGCCAAATTGCTCTATTTCACTCGCTTGGACCACCTTTGGTCTCGAGCGGTTAACCTAAAAGAATGTAAAAAATCATTAAAATAAAATGTGAGTTATAAGTAAGGCTTTGCATTCACGTGTATCAGGGGCGATGAAATTTGCGTTTATTAATCTACCCGAAAGTAACAATATTCATAAATCTGACGCATCATTATAAGATCGAGTTAATTAGATGAACAATTGTATTAGTGGAAGAGTATTTGAAGGCCACAAACACATTACAATACATATAGTTGGGATCCTCATTGTAACAATTTAAACTATCATCATTGTACTCAGTAAATCCCATCAATAGCAAAGTTATGGTAGGGTCTGAGGAGGGTAACATGTAGACAGTCTTACCTTAACCCCATAGGAATAGAGAGGCTGCTCCGGTGAGACCCCCGGCTCGATAATACTTTTGCATCAACCCTTAGACATAAGGCACATAACTCTCAACCATCGGGACACCGGCCAACTGATGCATGTACCCTTATCTTTCGACTATCAACGTCACCACATGATGCCTGATTAACCTTTCGCCACTTTTAACGTTATTTTCACGAAATTAGTAAAATAACATTAAAATTAGTGCAATTTAAACTTTAAGAAGTAAAAAATTTAAACTTCCGCCACATTTAACGTTATTGTAACAATTTAACACTCAACATTTTGCCACTTTTAACGTTATTATAACAATTTAAACTTTAAGGAGTAAAAATTTAGAGACACCATTTTGTAACTTGTAATAGGTGGATACACTTTGTAATGAACTTAAATGTTGGCATTAGACACTTTGAATGCCATTTTTTTAGAAAAATATGTATAGAAATAATAATTGCGAAATTAAAAAGAACAAAATTTAGGAATATTATGGTGTAATATTTTTTAGAGAATAATAAAATATATCCAAGGAAATAGGATCAAATACATTTTATTCTTAACATGAAAACAGTGAGAACGAATTTGTTGTTATTATTAGGTTTATTTTTATAGGTGTTTGTTGTTTGTTCGTATTTGCTAATTTTTGAATATGAGACGTTATAAGTATTTGATGATTTATATTTGTCAAACAATTGTTATTAGCTCATTATATTGAAACATAGATATTACATCAACATAGCAGGTAGGCGGGCAACAAAATACACGGAAGGGAGATCCACTCTACGACCGGCAGATTTATATTTTCATTGCTTACCCAGCTACAAACCCATTTATATTTTGTTGTTATTTTTAGATTTTTTTTCTTTTGTTGTTATAAGTCTTTGTTGGTATATGCTGTTATTATTTTGTTCTTGATTTTGATTCTTTTGTTGTAATTTTTAGGTTTTTTTTTTGTTATTACAAATCATCGTTTATGTATATTGCTATTGTAGTTATTGTTTCTTACGTTCTCATTTTTTATAAATTAATATTATTTCTTATGTTCTCATGTTAAGATTAAAATGTACATAAACATTCCCCTATATCCAAGTTATTATAAATTTAAATAAAAACTAATTATATTGTTTATAAGACAATAATTCATAATTCCTAATTCTAGAAGGGAGTTGGAGTTAATAGTGGATTGATCACACCAATAGTTCAAAAAACAACACTTGACCAAACAATACTGCAACTTTTGCACAAACGTCACTACTTCACCAATCGCACCGTGGTCAAACAAATTACGCTAGTGATCTTCATAAGTGAGACTGTTCACCAAATTATTAATATATTATAGTTCATTTTAATATTAATTCTTTTTTTATTTTGTATTATTAATAAAAACTAGTAAGGTTCCCTAGACACGCTGGGCGGGAACTTGGCAACATACCTGCACATCAAGACATAGATACGCAAACACATAGTAAAGACTATTACTAGGGCCGACTTTGACAAAGAAAAAAAAGTTTTGGTCGTAGACGAAAATTTTTTGGGCCTTAAGTAAAATGGGTATTTTGTTGGGTTTAAACAATTTAATTTTTATATGGGTTTACATAGGGCTGTCAATTCCTGACACGACCAGAAACCCGACACGAAAAAATATAAGTTTTGAGTCGGCTGACACGACACGTTTTCTTAAATAGGTTAACCCGAACCCGACCTGTCTAAAAAATGGATCAACCCGAACCCGACCCGTCAAAAAGTGGTTTGACCTGTTAACCCGTTTAAAACTTTTATAGAAGTTAATATTTTGATTTATAGATAAGAAGTGTTAAATTTTAAAGTTAAATACTTTGATGTCTAATTTTTTATAAATCTATTAACTTTAAAAATTAAACTAATTACTTTTTAAATATTTGTATCTTCCAATATTTATATTCTATTAGTCCTAACTGTATATTTTTTTTTATTATTTTCATTCGTATATTCTTATCTTAAGCAAAATATGTGAACCTAAGTTTGTTAATTAGAAATGAGAGATAAATACACAAAAACAATTAAATCTATCACAAAATTATTATAATGTTTTATATGAATAAGGGTAATTGATTGTCTACGTTGTTAATAAGCCACTAGATATTAAACATATTCGTAAATGAACGTAAAAATGGGTTGAGCCGAAGCACAGCCCGAACACGACACAAATTTAAATGGGTCGACACGACATGAATATATTTATGGGTTGGGTTAGGGTTGAAGAATCTCAGCACGACAACCCGCTAACCCGAAACCTGTTAACCTGATAACCCACCAACCCAACACGATTGACACCCCTAGGTTACATGGTTATATTTTGGGTTGTGTAAAAAACTTTTGTATAAAAATAGGATTAAACATGTCTAAAATGAGACTAAAACCCATAGTCTTTTGGTTGGGAGTAATAGCCATTTGCCACTAGACCAAGTTAATGGTTATGTAATTAAGTTTAAACATTAAATATACATATTGTATTTAATAAAAATACATATAATTTAACAAAAAATCAGGCTTAGTGAGGTGTCGGACATGTGGTTGTCGACCACCCTGCCACTCTCAAGGGTCGACCCTAACTATTACTTCAATCCAAGAGCAAAATGCTATATCTAAATATTAAAAGAAATTGGTTATTGGTTCGGCCCATTATGGTATATGATATCGACATTCGGTATATCGTAAAGAAGAGAAAACCTAAAAAAAGGTTATGACATGCCAAAAGGATGTTGACACATGCTTTACATCAATGAAAACCATAAATACATATATCGTCAACGGTTTCAATGGTACGGATACCGGTATCAATGTGTTTTGATCGGAATCGGTATGGTAATGATATTGTTGGGACGGTCTCAATTTGATTCGTCATGGTACGACTCCTATACCGGCACTTGTTATAGCTTATGATACAAAAAAAAATACTGTGTGCATATGTAACTCTATTTTTTTTAAAAATTTATGTACTTTATTACGAATACAATGTTTTAACAACATGCTATAGATAAAAATAAATTCATCAAAACGGCATACTGAACAATTTTAAAATTATAAACTTTGGGAACTTTGGAGTGCCAATATTAACACTACGGAAACTTTAAAAGTGGTTTAATAATATTAAACCATGAAAACTTAATTATCTTTTTATTGGGTGGGGCTAATACTAAAATCATGCAAACTTCGTGGGTTAATAAGAAGTTTTTTTAAAAACTAAAATGCACAGTTGGTGGCAATTAGTATCTAATCTAATCTAATCTAATCTAGTCTAGTCTAGTCTAATCTAATCTAACTATACTAATAAAAGAAAATAATAAGGATGATGTGATAATCTCACATTTATTCTTAGCATAATCTCTCTTCTCATTCATCCTACTTATCCATGGGTTATGAAGCAAAACCATATTGACAAATGTGTTATAAATTCCTTTCTAATTTTATAATCTCTCATTTAATTCATCCTAACAATCTATGGGTCATGAGTCAAGATAATTTTGGCAAATGAGTTATAATTTCATTTCTAATATTCTAATTTCTCATATTATTTATTCTAACAATCCATGGGTCATGAGACAAAACAATTTTGAGAAATGAGTTATAATTTTCATTCTAATTCTCTAATCTCTCATCTCATTCATCATAGTTATTCACGGGTAATTGGTCAAAACAATTTATGCAAATATTGTATATAAAAAAATTGATTTTGTAAATTTGAGATTCTAAACTTCTTATTGTTTGTACTATATATTTTATTTTCACCTTTAATTTTGTTCATTTATTTCAAATAATGAATCTTTTTATTCTTATTATTTGACAAATCCCGTGTAATACACGGGTTTAAAAGCTAGTTACTTATAAAACATTATCGCCAATCGCCGATAGTATATATGTCACTATGTAGTCGCTGAAAGTTTATCGATTTTCTAGAGGTTTTCATAATATACATTAATGTGTCAAAGGATGTAACGTGAAAATTTATAGTCGCTAAAAGTTTACCGATTTTCTAGAGGTGAAAGATGATGCGTGAATAGATGAGCAATTGAGCAAGAATGGTATTGGGCTGAGATGGAAATAATGTGTCAAACGATGTAACATGGAGAATAAAAAGAAGCATTGCCAAGCCGCTTTCATTGTACACCAAAGATGGAAATGGGCAATAAGAGAGAGAACAACGGGTTGGGCGCATCGAAATGGGGAAAAACTTCACCAGCTGCTCACCAGCTGCCATCGGAAGCGATTTGAAAGTCATGGATGGAACGAGATTATTGTAAACAGAGATAAATTGAGGGAATATTCTGATTTTTATTAACTTCAAATAAGCTTACAACTTATATTTTGTATATATATCAGAAACAAAAACAAACATAACTTAACAGCTGAAAAGCTCTGAATCGATGAGAAAAACTAGACCCTAACATAATCTATAACTTGAACTTCCGGATAAGCTAGTCTCTAGCATGAACCACGAAAAGTACAGAATGACCGAAGATGTAAATTGAACATTTAGATAAGCAAATCATCCGGATAACAATTTAAAGACGCATAACATCCCAAAAAATTATTTATCGTCGATAATAGATAGATATATTCGAATCAATTTTATCGAATCCAACGATAATGCTAGATTGATACCAACAATAAAATGTCATCGTTGTAGTTGTGTACACACTTTGGAATGTTGTATATTCAGAATTTACACGTTACGTTGAAAGTTAAGTTTTAAAAAATATTATAAAAATAGCAAAATAGTATTTTTAATTGTGTGGACTCACAATAGGACGGCAATGATATATACTTTCAAACATCATGCATTACAATACTTCAATTGAATCTAAATGCTGACCGCTATTTTCGTTCATATATGCACTAGAAAATAATATAGAAACCGAATAATAGAATTTTGACGGCAATGTATGATAAGAAAATTAGATTTGAAACAATCATATATATCGAATCGAATTATGTTAGTCGGTTTAGCATTGCATTTCACACGATTCTTCAGTTCATGGTTTGGTTTTGATGGTTTACTGGTTTAGTTATTCATTTTTCTTTTAAACTTGAAATCAGACGTTTAAATGAAGTTGTTTAATTAATCTATATACTATTTATATGTGTTTTTTTATAGATATTTATCATTATAAATTTTTAGAAATGAAAACCGCCAAACCTATAAAACCAGCTAGTTCATTCACGAACTTGTCATTTTCGGAATCATAGTTAGCGGTTCCCAGAACTTTTATTTAAACCGACATCTACAAACGCCCATGGTTTATATATGAAAGAGCTATCTTAAGACATTCAGTAACGAGATCGCTTTCAATTTGGACACCGTTGTTTAATGTTTAATGTTTAGTGTTCACACTTTTATTTAATCTGTTAATATTTTTTTATTGGTTTTTTTTGTAGTATTTTGTTTTTACCGTACAAACATAACATTCGTACAAATGATGATTGCCTTTTATTTGTCTTGCTAATATATTAAATTGTTCTACTTCTCTTTTTATAACTATAAATAGGAGGGGCAATCAATGAAACGATCAAATTCATCACAACATTCAAGATAAAAATAATAACGTGCTCAAAATCTATTGATATTATCGGGCTAGTTCTGGAACAAGGTATTATTATTGTCATCTTATACCATCTTAAGTCTTTAAAATGAATTGTGTTGTTTCAGCTTACCATTTGTGACGTTTCAAAACTTATAAAATGAATTTTTTTTGTGAGTTTTGGATAGTGTTTTCACAACATAAAAACACACTTGCTCTCGTTTTCTTTCTGATCAGTTATCCGATTAAAATTTCTGAAAGTACAATCGAGATACTCTATTCAGACAATGAACAACTATCCGGACAAATACATACTACTAAAGCTCAAGTATTATTGTCTTTTAATCATATAAAGAGATTATCAAAACATTTTTGGGATATCGTATACACACCCTTGTCATCATTTGTAATCATGCTATCCGATAAGTATTTGTGAACAAATATCTATAACTAGTTGATTTAGACTTCAACATAAAATATCATAATTATAAAATAGTTTTAGGTAGTTATTTGCAACATAACGTTAAATGTGTTCTAAATTAATATTTTAATCATGAAAAAACCAAAAAAAAACAGTGGTATATCCGTCTAAAGTCGATACATTGGAGGATCATACAAGACAAAAACAAGCGATGTTAATGATCTTGTTTTGGTTGTTTCCTGGTGACTTATTGGGCAAATTTTTCAACAAGAATAGACCGGCATTTTATATGGTTGTGATCAAATATCATATCCATCTCAACAAAAGAAAATATCAACTTATTCTCAATCAAGTTTCTTCATTCAAGTGTTCTTGAGGCCAGTTCAAAGTTCGTTCATGCGCTCGGTTCAGGTATCTATATATATTAACTTGCGATTCTAGTTTTCAAATTAAAATAAGTATTGTATTATTTGAGTCGGGTTAAGCCATAAATCGTGTGAGTCGTGCTTTTACTTTTGAGGGCTTGGTTTGTCCGGTGATAGAAGTATAGAACCAATAATCGAAGTCTAGCATGTCGGTAGGCTGCTTTGACTTGTGCGACTGAAAAAAGATCGTCAGTTTAGTGATCGGATGCATTGTAGTTGCAAAACAGACCGATCACAATCCGGTTGCAAAATTTGCAATCACGAAAGTTGTTACTAGATTGCAAAATAACCTGGGCCGCAAAATGTGATTATCCATGGAGATTTTTGTCACTACAATTTCAGTTGCAAATTGGTCGAAAAAGTCATTTGCGTGCAAACGACTGGAATTGTGCTCAGAAAGGCCTAGTTTTCCAGTAGTGTGGTTATGTGGCGATGAGTTTAACATTCAGGAAATTTACCAAAACAACTATGTTTACCAAGACACTAGAATTTATGTTTTGGGCACATTAGATCCATGTGTGAGGCAGAAGATCCGTACTGTCAGCCAATGGGCCTTAAAAAAGAGTAACAATTTTAAAAGTTGAAATATTACTTGTAAAAATAGTGAACAAAAACTATTCCTAAAAATTAAAAATAGTTAACAAAAAACCGTTTGTATAACAAAAAATAGTTGATATAAATACATTATTTGTGACTTAAAAGTAACTAATAAAAACGTTAATTTTGAAAAAATAAAAGTAATAATAATTGATATAAAACATTGCTTCTGAAATAAAAATAATGAAATATAAAAACATTATATTTAACTTAAAATAATTAGCATAAAAATTATTATTTGTTAAACAAATATAATTAGTAATTTAGTAAAGAATGTATATTTATAAAATAAATATTGTTATTATAAAAATCTAATTGTATACAGATATATTTAATACAAACAATTTATTTGAAATACAAAAATTCTTAGTAAAGAGCCGTAGGCTTAGTTGTACCTGTATGCTGGATATAATTTTGTGTTTTCAAATATCGTGGTCATTAAAAGAATATGGAGTAAAGCGTTTTTTATAAGAAAATGGATACATCTCCTATTATAAAGCGTTTTGGGCGCTTTATGGTAGTGGAAGAGAATAGAACTTCACAGTTAAGCATGCTCAGATAGGAGTAGTATCAGAATGGTGGTTCGCCCTGGCCAAAGCGGACAATATAGAAGAACATTATTTATTACAATTATTATACAAGGTGAGAAGAGTACTAGGATGGTGATTCGGCCCGGCTAAAACGGACAATATATAGAAATTATGTGTAAAACAAAAATAATGGGAAAAAAAAGGTAAAATGATATTTTGACAATTTTCGATAAAATATTTTTGGGTCCTTAGTCATAAAACTCAATTTCAAATCTTCAGTTATTGGGAGTTATATCCTTCATTAGCAATTTTTGTTAACATTTTGGCTTCATCATCTGGATTTTGTAATTCTTGTTTCTCATTTCATCCATCTAAACTCATTGTGAGGCTTTGATTATCCACATTATATGCCATACTATCTGCCTTTAGTTGCTCTTATAAGTTCTAACTTAACTTATGTGGATCTTATTAGGGTCAACTCCCAAGGTCATAATCATCAAATTTTGATTTACACCAGAAGTTAAGAAAGAAAGAAAGAAACCTATTAATCATGAGTGACGCAGTAGATCTGACTTACAACAAACTTGAGCTAGAAGAAGATGTGTACACTAAAGATGGCACACTTGATTACAAGAACAATCCTGCTAACAAGAACACCACAGGAACTTGGAAAGCTTGCCCTTACATACTTGGTACATTATAACTTTATTATCAGTTATATTATAATTTCTATATCAAAAGATATATATAGTTTTCAGTTATTCAATACACAAAACATATTATTAACCAATACAGTTTTTCAGTTCTTTTGAATTCTTTCAGTATACAATGCTTGTAAGTACACTGAAAAACTGAAAACTAGCACTTTCCTAGAAGAACATAATCGAACGTGTTTAAAATCTTGATTCGTGTATTTGTATATACACAGGAAACGAATGCTGCGAACGACTAGCGTATTATGGAATGAGCACGAACCTATTGCTTTATTTCAAGAATCACCTTAATCAACATAGCACTACGGCTTCAAGAAACCTCTAGAATTGGTCAGGAACATGTTATATAACACCGTTGATAGGTGCTTTTGCAGCCGATGCATATCTAGGCCGATACTGGACCATTGCTATCTTCTCCATCATCTATGTTATTGTAAGTTTGTACGTTAGCCGAATTTATTATCTATTATAGTTATTATTTTTATTTATCATTTATCTTTAAGTTTGCTTCTTAGTCGTAATATTCTAGTTTCAAACTTTTGTAATATGATACAGGGAATGACATTGTTGACATTATCAGCATCGGTTCCGGGTTTAAGGCCAAGTTGTGTATCAAAAGATGTTTGTCACGCAACAGACGGTCAAGTGGCGGTAGCCTTTGCGGCACTCTATATAGTGGCTGTAGGAACAGGAGGGATTAAGCCGTGCGTCTCGTCATACGGGGCGGACCAGTTTGATGATTCAGATGAAAAGGAAAAGAAGCACAAGAGTTCTTTCTTTAACTGGTTCTACTTCTCTATTAATATTGGAGCGTTAATCGCGTCCTCAGTTCTTGTTTGGATCCAAGATAATGTGGGTTGGGGATGGGGGTTTGGGATCCTGGCGGTGGCCATGGCGATTGCTGTTGCCTCGTTCTTTTCGGGTACTCGTTTGTACCGGAACCAGAAACCGGGTGGAAGCCCATTGACCCGCATTTGTCAGGTCATTGTGGCTTCGTGGAAGAAACGAGGAGTTCGTGTGCCTGCTGACAACTCGGCTTTGTATGAAACCGCGGACAATGAGTCGGCTATCGTAGGAAGCTAGAGGCTTGAACACACCAAAGATTTCAGGTAAACATTTTTAAAACTTTTGTTTACCTCTAGGATCAATGTTGTAAAAGTAGGTTTCCAAGGCTGAGTACTCCTTGAGTACTCGCTACAAGGTATGTTGCCAAAGGGAGTTTCTTTAATTCCGCATAGTTACTAAGAAGCGATTAAAGGTGGTCAACGTCAGCCAGAATTGCATCTAATCGGTGAACTTTGGCCGATTTTGACTTAAAAAAAAATAAAACATAACTCATATTTCTTTAAAATTAAAGAATAAATATCAGTCTTTTTACTTAATGACTAACAATTTCATAATAATTTATTATTTAAAATTGTATTTCTCTTATTTATATTGATCTTCACCTATTTTGTTATAAATATTAGTAAATTTATGATATTTGACATATATATAATATCCAAAAATTAATTTTCTTTATATTTACCATGTCTGAGTACTCCCCGAGTACTCCGAGTACAGCCAACTCCCCAGTCGGCCGCCTAGGGTCCACCTAGCAACTTTTGCAACATTGTCTAGGGTAGAGGTAAAGTTTACTATGAGTTAAATTTTACTGGATACATTTGTTTGGTTTCCAGTTTCTTGGACAAGGCGGCGGTGGAAACAGAATCGGGCCACATAAAAGACACGGTTAGCCCATGGCAGCTTTGCACGGTGACCCAAGTGGAAGAGTTTAAGTCTATCATTAAACTACTTCCTATATGGGTCACTGGGATTGTTTTTGCCACGGTGTACAGGCAAATGGGCAACTTATTCGTGTTACAAGGCTCATTCATGGACATATCCCTAAACAACTTTGAAATCCCACCCGCGGCTCTAAGCATTTTCGACACTCTAAGTGTCATATTCTGGTCCCAGTCTATGACCGGATCCTTGTACCTGCTGCCCGTAAATACAAGGGCAACAAGTCAGGTATAACCCAACTCCAAAGAATGGGAACGGGACTAGTGATCTCGATTTTTGCAATGCTAGCAGCGGGAATTCTAGAAGTCGTTAGACTTGGGATCGTTAAACGTAACAATTATTACGATTACAAGCATATGCCCATGTCGATATTTTGGCAAGTCCCGCAATACTTCTTGATCGGTTGTGCTGAGGTGTTCACCTTTATTGGGCAACTCGAGTTTTTTTATCAGCAAGCTCCAGACTCGATGAGGAGTTTGTGTTCGGCTTTATAACTGACTACGGTTGCACTTGGAAGCTATTTGAGCTCGTTACTTGTGACGATTGTGACCGATATTAGTACTAAAGGAGGTAAGCCCGGGTGGATACCCGACAACTTGAATCGTGGTCAGTTACAGAAATTTTTCTGGCTCTTAGCGATTCTAAGCGTGTTGAATTTTGGGGCGTTTTTATTGATTTCGACATGGTACACGTACAAAAAGCCTGTTGGGACTATATCTAGGAAACACGAGGATGATGGTGTGTGTTCTGAACGTCTTACAAACTAAGAATACAACAATAATGTTCTGTTTACATGTATAGTATCTTGCTTTGAGTTTGTTGTTTCAGTTTTCTTTTAATTTTTGTTTCATGTTGTAAAATGAAGGTTGAACTTGTGATTAAGTTGCACAAATGTGAAAAATGAATAAAGGAATGTCACAAAGATGTTCGTAGGAAATTAAGGCTCCTAGAGTAACTGATCCTGAACAGTGAACACAACCTAGATATTATTTATTCATGTAAAAAACATAAATCCTACATTTCTTTCTACCATTTGCATTTGATACATTTGGTTTTCTGGCCTTAGAGACTGTGAAATTTTTTAGTAGGGTTCAGCGCGTCGTACACGGAACCTCTTCAGCTTCTAGGTCCCAAAGCTTCGGTTTTAACAAGATTGGCTTTGCTATTCAAAAGGGGGTTGCGGCGCAGCTTGTTGCCCGCTTGCCTGCCACTTTATTGTAATCGTTTTATAGTAAACGATATGATTTGAATAAAAAAAAAATAAATTAAATTAAATTTAATAAAAATCCTAACTTGAATGCATTAATAATCGTGTTATGTTTCTTGTCGCACCATAATGTTAATAAATATACGAGTATAAAACATCAACCTAAGTATATGTTCAACAATGGGTTTTTAATACCGAACCCGTACCTGACCCTACCCGTAGGGGTACGGATAGGGTATGCATTTCGGTACTAAAACCCAAACCCGAACCGGACACGATTTGTACCCGGTAATACCCGAAAACCCGAACCAATTCCATGCCCGGAACCGGATTTTTCCAATATCCCAAAAATACCTTTAAAAAACCCGAAAAATACCCCTAAAAAGTGCAAACTTATAAAAAATCCAATTTATACCCGAAAAATACTCAAAAAAAACCTAAAAATAAGGTTTTGTCAATACCTGAAAATAGGATATTCAAATACCCGGTTTTAGAATACCCGGTTATGTACATGACCCGAACCTGATGCATAGGGAGTATAGTTTTTAGAGATAATACCCGGACCCAAACCCTAACCGGGCATTACCAATACCCGATTTTCCAATACCCGGTCATACCCGAACCCGGATATTTGAAAAATGCGATTTGGGCACCTCTAATTCACACTCCGGTTTGCAATAAAAATGGAGAAGGTTGTGAAATAGAATCAAACTTGAGGGGTTCATGTGGAATATCATTGAACATAAAAGAAGTAGATTGATATACAAAAGCAACAGAGCTGGTGAAACAGGTAACTCTTTAACCCCTACAACAATCTTATTATTACTTTCATAGTTCCAGATGATTGATTATGATATTGCGGTTCATGTTATTAATAGTTTATATGAATTGACATACTGAATCTGGGTTTATTATTATAAGCATTTTTGGTTTCACTTGCATGCCTACCAACTGTTTGATAAAATGCCTGACTCAAAAACAATATACATTCCATTGAAATCACTTACTAAAAGATTATTATTCATCCAGGACTTGATTCAAGCAAACCTTCTAAATGATACAGGCTTACAGACCCAATAATCTACCATGAATGTCATGACCACCATTCCACAACCCATTATCTCATCGACCGTCCGCTACAACCATCTCTTAACCACCCTGTCAAACTCATCCTCTGTCTTACACCTCAAGCAAATACACGCCCAAATCCTCCGCTCGGGCCTTGACCGGTCAAACTCCCTTCTCGTTAAACTCGTTCTTTCAGCGTGCACATTATGTCCCCCGTCCTTTGACTACGCGTTATCGGTCTTTTACCAAATGCACAACCCGGAACCACATCTTTCAAACAAGTTATTGCGTGAGCTTTCTCGAAGCATTAAACCCAAAAAGGCCCTTTTGGCTTATGCAAAGATGAGGGAACAAGGGTTTGTGATTGACAGTTTTAGCCTCCCGCCGCTTTTAAAAGCGTCAACGCGAGTTTCGGCGTTGAGTGAAGGGATGGAGCTTCATGGGTTTGCTACAAAATTGGATTTTGTGTCCGACCCGTTTGTGCAGACGGGTTTGGTTGCAATGTACTTGGCTTGTGGACATATTGAAGATGCACGCCTGGTGTTTGATAAAATGCCTGAAAGAGATATTGTTGCTTGGAATATGATGATTGACGGGTATGGCTTCTTTTCCCGGTTGTTGGTTTCTTTTGAATTGCTAATTTCGTTATCTGAATTTCTAAACTGTGAACAGTTATTGCGGGAACGGGCGGTACAACAATGTTTTGCCTTTGATTGAAGAAATGAAGAGATCAGACATAAAACCAGATGAAAAGATTTTTTCTACTGTTGTTACTGCGTGTGCCCGTACTGGAAATCTAGAATTCGGGAAAGCATTTCACGAGTTTATAACCGAAAACCGAGTTATCGTTGACTACAACCTGCAATGTGCACTCGTGATCATGTATGCAAGTTGCGGCTCAATGGACATTGCAGCTAAGATGTTTAAAGATCTGTCCCCAAAAAACATAGTTGTGTCAACCGCCATGATTACAGGGTACTCAAAAGCAGGACAGATTGAATCTGCACGCTCGATTTTTGATCAAATGGTTGAAAAAGACTTGATTTGTTGGAGTGCAATGATATCAGGGTGTGCAGAGGGCGGTCAACCTCAGAATGCCCTACAACTGTTTCATAAAATGCTAACCTCGGGTGTAACACCCGATCAGGTCACTATGCTAAGTGTTATTTCTGCTTGTGCTAGTCTAGGTGCGGTAGATAACGCGATAAAAATCGAATCATATGTTAATGAAAATAGGTTTAGTGGAGTGTTACCGGTTAATAACGCGCTTATTGACATGTATGCAAAATGTGGTGAACTCGACAGGGCTAAACAAGTTTTTGATAGGTTGCATAAACGAAACGTTATTACATGGAGTAGCATGATCGGGGCCTACGCGGTCCACGGAGATGCTGTTAACGCACTCGACCTATTTCACAAAATGAAAATTAATAGAACCAAGCCGAACGAGGTCACATGTATAGGCTTGTTGTATGCTTGTAGCCACGCGGGGTTAGTCGAACAGGGTCGGGAAATCTTTGAATCGATGGTTAACGACTACAACATAACACCCAAACGCGAGCATTACGGTTGCATGGTTGATCTTTATGGTAGAGCTAATTTGCTTAAAGAAGCTCTAGAAGTAATTGAACAAATGCCCATGGCACCAAATGTGGTCATTTGGGGTTCCCTAATGGCAGCTTGTAGAATCTACAACGAGGTTGAACTCGGTGAGTTCGCAGCCAAACGGGTTCTCCAGCTCAACCCGTTTCATGACGGGGCCCACATTTTCTTATCAAACATTTACGCAAAAGAAAAAAAATGGGAAAATGTTGGGGAGATTAGGAAGGTTATGCAAAACAAAGGCATGGTGAAGCAATGGGGATGTAGTAGGATTGAAGTGGATGGTGAGATACATGAGTTTTTAACTGCGGATAAAACACACGAGCGTGTGGATGAGATATATGAAAAGTTGGATGCGGTTGTGAGTGAGTTAGAGGTGGCTGGTTATAGTCCAAATATGTCGTGTGTTTTGGTTGATTTGGACGAGGATGAAAAGAAAAAGGCGTTATTATGGCATAGTGAGAAGTTGGCACTTTGTTTCGGGTTATTAAGACAGAATAGAGGATCTTGCATTCGGATAATTAAAAATCTTCGGGTGTGTGAAGACTGTCACAACTTCTTGAAGTTGGCGTCTAAGGTTTATGGGGTTCAGATTGTTGTACGAGATAGGACGAGGTTTCATAGGTACGAGGATGGTGTGTGTTCTTGCAAAGACTATTGGTGACTTGCATAGTATATAAGAAAAAACTGAGTTTTAAGTTAATGTGTTAACTGTTATGTGTGCTCTTGCATATACAGATTCTTGAACAAACATAACTTGATAGTTGATACCTCTTCTAAAGTTCTACTCTGATTGATGAATGATGATGTGGCTTTTCTAAAATTACATGCTTTTTTTAATCTTTAAATTACTAATTTTTTTACATATGTAACATATAAACTAGTTATATGTATGTTTAATACGTTAATTTTATTTATACCGGATTCCACCTCATTATAATACATAAACATACCTACAAAAATAATAAAGGTTAAACGGCCGGTTTTAATTTTCAAATCATTAGTCGTGCCACTAAACCATCAAAATCTTATTATATATAGTAATAGTAAAATCCAAAGTGAGTTGCACTCACATTTGGACACTATTTATAAATTGTTCAAGAAAAAATGCAAACAATACAAGTTGTTATTGCATCATCATTATACGTATCATGTTGATCAGCAAGTGATCCGGCCTCAATCACATAACCTTCATCTTTTCATTAGTTTTTAGACTTTTAAGTTAGTATTTGAAGTAATTATTATATATATTAATTTTCAACTTTCTTAAGCTTAAAGGGTTGTACCCTTAGCTTAAAGGGTTGTACCTTTCCTTCACATATACAAAACACAAACTTTTTAGTGTGTTTTTACATTATTTATGTTTTAGTTTTATATTCGCGCATAAACACGCCGGAACAGACGTGCGTGATTGGACATTTTACATCTAATTTTCGTTAGGTTTAACAGTCTTGATGCAAAGCACGAATCCACCCCTTTCAACACACAACTTGAACAAAACGTTTTAATATTACTTTTTATTGGTTTTACGCCTCCCACCGCAACCGGGGGGGGGGGGTTGTTTAATACTAGTTAATATTAAATAATAGTTGTATCTTAGTTAATAATAAAGAAATCAATAAACCGAACACACGTTAAAGTTATTTTAGACACGTTACAATTTGATTTTGTTGTTTCACTTTTCTCCCGACATCGTAGTGAACATAACCGATGCTGATCAAATTCGTGTTAGTTCACTGTCGTAACAACAATGTTTTTTTAAATATGTTAACCCGATGGTTTTTTTTTGTTTAGCTATCGGCGCCATAACAAACGTACCTGATACCGACCGAATTCGCATCGACTCGTGGCAGCAACTCCCGTGTTCTACCGACTGAATAAATATCGTTGTTAACATGTATTTTCGCATCATAAGTTATACGAGCCACTACTATCCTAGGCGTTTACTAATATATTTTTGGTTTAGTGTCGGTACCGTTACGAACTTAACCGGTGTTTTTTCAACATAAGCTACACGAGTCGCTACTATTTTGAGCGTTTACTAATTTATTTTTTGGGTTTAGTGTCGGTATCAGTATAAACTTAATATCACCGACTGAATTCGTGTCACTTTGATCATAAGTTGTATGTGTACTGATATTAGTTGTTTTGGTTGTTTACAAAGTTATATTTTTATTTAGCATAATGCCATAACGAATTTGACCAACACTGACCGAACTAACGTCCCGGGTTTTCTTGCTAGTTAAAGACCAATAACTATGAGTACAAACCGACAGACTTGTTTCAGATTATAAACACTGAAGAGAAGTTGAGGGGTTAAATATGCAGTAACATTGAACGTGATAAAGGAACATGTTTTCCCCCTAATCAATCAAGAGAGACTGTAGCGATTTGTTCCTTTTGATTTTTTTCATGAGCTAAGAACACTCAAACTGGTTGCAAGCCTTCTTCTTTACCTTCTCGATGGTTCGCAAAAGTTATAGAGCTGTCGAAACAGGTAATTTTGAACCCTAATTTCTATTTGATTTATCATCAATTTCGTTGTTCCGAAATTTTGCTCGTGGATTTCTTAATGCGAGTGTATGTGAATTTGTGGGTTATGTTGTTAATGATCGATATTGGATGAAACTCCGGACCTGGGTTTTTGATGTGTTAGACTGGTTTTGTTTTTGTTATTAACATGTGCCCACCAACTGTTTGATAAAATGTCTGACCCAAAATGTATCAGTTCTTGTGTTCCTTTGAGCGAATTACAAGATTTTTAAGGTGATTAACGTTTGATTTTCTTGTATTTTGAAGGTTATTAATTGAAAAGTGTTGTTTTTTTTTAAATCGGTATGCAATTTCCATTCATTGTAAAAGGGTTGAACTCAAAATCTTATGTTCTTTGAGCGAATTACAAGATTATTAAGGGGATTAAAGTTTGATTTTTTTAATAACAAACTTTGAAGTGCGATTAAGGTTCGATTCTTTTAGGTTATTACTTAAAAAAAGTAGTATTCTTTACACAAATCAGTATGCAATTTCCATTGTTACTACTAAGGCTTGAACTTGAAATCATGAGCGAGTTGCAGGATTATTAAGGTGATTAAAGATTGATTTATATATTAACAAACTATGAAGTGTAATAAAGTTTCGATTTTTAAGGTTACTAGTTGAAAATAAGTGTTCTTTAACCAAATAGGTACGCAATTTCCGTTGTTACTAAAAGTGGTTGAACTTGAAATCTTATGTTCTTTGAGAGAGTTACAAGATTATTAGGGTGATTAAAGCTTGATTTTCTTGTTAACAAACTATGAAGTGTGATAAAACTATCGATTTTTAAGGTTATTACTTATTAGTTAAAAAATAGCGTTGTTCTGTAATTAAATCAGTATGCAATTTCCGTCACCTATATGTTAATCTTGTAACAATGATCACTCATTTCCAGTGACCATATCTTTCAATGCTGAGAAATACCTAAAGAAAATAGGCCTTGGAAAGGAAGACTACCACTTCTGGAAACAAATAGGCAAAGCACTTTTTTGCACATACACAGTGTTTGGTGCCATGTGGTTATACAACGAAACATCACCACTTGGTTGGTGGACATTGAAACCCGTACCCAAAGAAGAGAAAGAACTGGCTCATTTGTATCAGCGGATTAATTACCCGTACCCTGGTGACGAGGAGGCCATGACTGAGTTCATGGCAAAAGGTGGTATGATTGGGACAATGGTGAGTGCCAAAGGGACCATAGACATGGACTCGGGTCCCATGAATTATCAGAAGCAGTTGCAGAAAGAGAAGTTTGATCAAGAAGCACTTAAGTTGTGGTTGAGGATGAAGAATGAAGTTGTTCAAGAGCTTCAAGAGAAAGGGTATGATTTGGAGTGATTGTCAAGATTTTTTTTTTTTGAAATTGTTGTTACTGGTTTAATAATGTTGGATCATGGATAATATCTTGGATTTTACTCTTGCGAAGACGTGTAGCTGATTATTATATAAATTTTATAAAGTTACACTTGGTTATGATACGTATGTTTTATTCATTTTTTATGTTATTCTTCGTTCTTTCAAAAAAATCACGAAAATAACCAATTTTCTAGTACAGGCATGTCAAAACAGTTTACACATAGTTGTATGTTATGCGTGTACAACTGTACAAGGTCATAAACAAAAAATACATGATTATACAACATGTATTAGTAAATTTATCATCCCATGTGTGTTAACGTATTGAACTTTATTTCAAAGTAGATACGTACATGGATTATATTCGCGAATGGTATTAATGTTCGGGTTCTGTGTTTTATCATTCTATGTTCTTCAAAGATTCATAATTTTATAAAAAGAAAATGGAATCTTAATTATGAGAATTTGGAAATATTTAGTGGGAGTGTCAGGTTCTGTGTTTTATCATCATGCAAGCATGTTGTGATTTTCTCTTCTCAAATAAATGGATATGCTTGGTATGTGGTAATGGAATGGATAAAAGAATGGACTGGACGGAGCATGAAATGGTAGAGTGAATGAAATAGATTACTAATATTCCATTGTCATGTTTGGTTAATATATGAAAATGAAATGAATCATTACTTTATCATGTTTTGTAAGCATGACTGCAATACAAATGACAAAAATGTCATTGCTTCAAAATAAAGAAAATTTATCAAAATAAAAAACAATACTGGCAATGGTGGTTGCGACGATGATGGTGATGGCAGTGATAGTACAGTGGTGTGTAGGTTGTGATGGTCGTGGTGGCGGCAACGGTGGCGAAAACAGTGGTGGTGGTGGCAGCATGAGTGGTTACGTTGTTGTAGGTGGTGGTGGTACTTAGATGGTTGCGGAAAGAGCATTGGTGACGTCCACAACGGTAGTGGTGGCGGCGCCGACAATGAGAGAACAACGGGACTCCTTATGTAATAAGTGATTTCATCCATTGACCAATCAAACACTCTCTTTTTTTATCATTCATTTCCCCTGGATAATTCCATCTTGCTGTTAAATCTTTATGCTCTAAATGCTAACTTAGGCTTTAGAAAATTACTATACAAAGGCGTAATTACGTTATTTTAGTGTATTCTCAACACATTTCTAATTTCATCCCTAATTTTTTGTGACAGAGTTTTGTAAATTATAAGATAGGATTTTGAGTGGTTGTGAGTAGAAAAGAAAGAAAAATTAATTTTTTTTTTGTAAATTTTGAAAAACTTTGTTTGCCCCTATTTATTTTTTAATATTTGTTGAATTGGTTGTGAGTATTTGAGAGAGAAAACTATAGTAATAATGTATTAAAAAATATTATTTAATTGAACATGAGAAAGAAATGTATTGATGTGATTTTTAATGTAATATAAAGATAGGGACGGGGAAGAGTTGGAAATACTCTTAGAGCATTCACATCCTATCCACTAAAAATTGTAAGTGAGGTTTTATAACGTATGGAGTGGTTTAGGGTGTTGTAAGAGAAAAAGAGAGAAAATACAGTTATTTTTTTATATATTTGAAAAATTTTTGTTCACCGCCGATAGTTTTTAATACTTGTTGAAAGTATTTGTTTGTGAAGGAAGGATACAAGGTAATGACAAAGGTATTAAAAAGTATTATTTAATTGTAAAGGATAAAAAAAGGGAAATTTCTCAAAGTAGTCCAAATGATGAGAGAGAAGTTGAAAATAATCCAAAAGTTTTCTAAATTCCAATTTTAGTCCATCCAAATCATCTCTGTCGATACATTTGGAATCGTGTTGATATATTTCGATAACCAATGAGGTAATGACACGTGTAAAGGTGACGACATGTTTTAGTTGAAATTTGTCTTTGCCGTTAATTTTTAATCCAAAATCATCCTCTAAAAAACCATGATTTTCCATTCAAATGTTTGGCCCGTGAGTTTTCAGAAAAAGATGATATTTGCGTTTTATTGAAATTCATCTCCCCGGATGCATTTTAGTTGAATTTAATCTCCTTAGATGAATTTCAAAAAAATATGAAAAAACCGATAATTTTCTAGTGAATTTAGTCTCCTCAGATGATTTTCAAAAAAGTTTTTAAAAAAACGATAATTTCTCAATGAATTTAATCTCCTCATATGATTTTCAAAAAAGTTTTAAAAAACCGATAAATTTGTATGTTAACTTTGTCAGGTTATATTTTCCTTTATATTTTCTCTCACTTAAACAAAAATCTCTTGTAAAACAATGAAATTTAAGATAGGTTATACGTTTGAAATTGTTGAAGTTGTTGTAGTGATGGTGGTTGATTTGAGTTTGCAGGTGGTGCACGTAATTGTAACGCTCTTTGGCCAAGTATCAATTGTTAATAAGGGGTGGGGGTGGTCCGTGATGGGGCTCCCACCATGCGTTGTATAGCGTGAAACACCGTCGCTGGTCCCCCCATCACGCGTGATGGGGGAAAGACCGTGGTGGTGATCACGTGTGTTGAATATGACCGTTGGGTGGGGTGGGGGTTGGGTTGTGACCTTTGAGAGAATTAAAATAAAAATTAATTTTTTAAACAATATAAATAACCTACCATTTAAATCCAACTCAAAATCAAATCCAACTAAAAACAATTTTAATCCTCTACTACAAAACCTATTTCTTTCACCAATATAAAACAAAATAATATGGAATTTCCGAGCAACTCGTTTCCGCTAGACACCAATAGCTCTTCGTCTTCGGACGATGACATTCTTGAATGGTTCTCGTTGTTATAAACGAACTTGAAGGTTCGAGCCGTCCGAAGAAAAAAATGGAGGATCGTGATGCCCACGAAGTGTTAATGAACGACTATTTTGTGGAGGATCGTTTACCGAAATACAATGACGAGACGTTTAGGGATCGGTTTCGTTTGCCGAAATCTTTATTTTTAAATATTGTAGCCAACGTCGAAGCAAGCGAAGAATGGTTTCAATAATCTTACGACGCGAGGGGCAAACGAAGTTTTACGCAGCTTCAAAAATGCACATCTGCTATTAGTCAATTAGCGACAGGTAATCCACCCGACCAATTCGATGAATACTTACAAATGTCTCATAGAATTTCACGTGAATATCTGCAATTCTTTTGTAACGCGATTATTAAATTGTATGGCAAAGAGTTTCTACGAAAACCAACAAGACACGACATTACACGTCTTTACGTCGCGCATGAAGCTAGATGGCATTTTCCAGGGATGCTTGGTAGCATCGATTGTACACATATCGAATGGAGGAATTATCCATGGGAGTTGCGAGGGGCGTATGTTAGGGTGATATCAAACGACCGACCATCGTACTTGAAGTGGTTGCGTCAAATGATTTATGGATTTGTCATTCTTATTTTGGTGTTCCTGGCTCAAACAGCGACATCAGTGTTCTATACACATCACCGTTGTTTCAAAGCGTAACAGATGGTACCACACCCTTCTATCTGTATTTTGTCAACGGGAGATATTGCAGACGTGGCTACTTTCTTGTCGATGGTATCTACCAGGCATGATCTGTTTTTGTGAAAGCCTTTTCATTTTCTGTCGAGGTCAAGGAAAAGGGTGATGTGGGTGGTCAAAGTGATGGAAAAACCATCACAATAAACCACCCCTCCCCCTAATTCAGCTTATGAAAGAATGGTTTATTATTATATTTATTATTTCATGAAAGGTTCTCTTTTTAAAAGAAATCTTAGTTTGCAATATTATTTTTTTTGTTTGGGTTGATACAATTACATGCTAAGTAAAAAATATTTATTGAACTTACAAAATAAGAAAAATTATAAAACTACATTTATATATTTAATGGTATTTTTTTATCGAAACTTATATTTTTTATATATAAATATTGGGTATCATAAAAATGCTTCCATTAATAGCACTTTGAAGATGAAGATGAAGATGAAGATGAAGAGGAAGAGGAAGATGGTGAAGATGAGGATTGCTATGGGTTTTAGTCAAAAGACGAAATTCACTTTAAATTCATCTGGTCAAATAAATTTTCAAAGAACACGAATTTTGACTTTTTGAAAACTCACAACAGAGACGAAAACACGACCAAACATCACGGAGGAGACGGTTTTCGTGGAGATGATTTTCAGACCAAAAATATCGACACATACAGATTTCAGGGGAAAACTATCGACGTTTGTCAAATGCTTTACACGTGTCACTCTTTAATCATCGGTGGGAATCCATATGTCACAGCGGAGACGATTTTCGATGGACCATTATTAAAATTTTCAAAATTTTTGGACTATTTTCAAAATCTCTCTCTTCTAAAAGCCTATTTTAAGAATTTTTCCTATCTAATGACTTTTATTGTAATTATGAATTTAAAGATAGGAGCAATGAATGTGAATGCTCCTACAAAATTATACTATGCATATTAAAGAAAATTGTTGGTGGAGTGGCCCAAGCTCAACACATTTTTTAATATGCAATCCTCAACTTTCATCCAGTCATTAAATTAACCCCATTCCTTTCTAGGTGTGCTAACCCTCAATCTTGATCAAGTTACATAATCAACCTACACCCTATTTTTAGTACTTCTTTTATTCATATACTAACCCTCAAGTTTCATGTCACACCCCATCTCAGGCTTAGGAGTGTGACCAATAGTTGGTACCATATTTGTATATAAATCAGAGTAGCGGGTTATTAGCGGAAGTCTTAAAAAAACATAAGGATCGAAATTATAAATATTTACATTACAAAAGACGAGACAAATGTCTCGTTTAGTTTTACTTGTTTATAAATTTTTACAAAATCACCATTTCATTATATTTAAGTTTTAACAAAATATCCGAGCCATCGGATTCTTGAGCTTCTTCGTCTTCTCAAGCTCTAATCTTAATTACCTGCAAAATGTTATAAAATACGTCAGCAACGAATGCTGGTGAATATGCTGACGCTAAAAATATTTTCTTTACTTAATCACCCCTCGAGACCACGTAAGCCTCGGCCCATCTTGGCTTAGGAATAATTAAGTTAAACAATCATTATAAACTCGAGCCTCTACACTAGGTCACCTCAACAACACACCGCAGCGTTTCGACATAACTTAGGTACCATAAATATACACATGATCAGTCTCACTCGGACGTAACTTAGGTCCGGCCCATCGTGGCTGGAGGTCGTGATCAAGCGTGGTGCGATGTGCCCACCGCATTCCACATATGTAAGGATCCAGACAAACGTACACACACACACATATATATAAGTATATTTATATCTCTTCTCCTTTTCTCTTCTTTGTTATATATTTGAGACATCGAGTATAATTTCGACTTATGGTATTAAGCATTTATAATATTTTATTATTATTTATTCGGGCATTATGCCTACCTTTGTCGGCTTAATAAGCCCTACACACTCGGGCAACACTTCGACACCTTTGTCTTTATCAACACACACCTGATCAACACTTCACTTTGACAAGCTTATCGAGACGCCAATTTTTCACGGTACGTACTTCGAGATGATCGTCGGGACGTTGAGACAGCACCTCCTTCTTGTTCGGAATGTCGTCGGGAAGTAGTATGAATATCAAGATATGGCACGGAAAACGAGGATTCGGGCACGCAAAACGAGGTGGATCGAGGGCACGCTTTTCAAGGTCTAGAGAGAAGTTAGAGAGAGAGTAATGTGTGAGATTTGGTGTGATGGAAATGAAATCAAATGGCTGCTATTTATAGACCTGATTTTGGTCCCCATCGCGGTACGCGATGGGTTCCTTGGCAAGTCCGTCTCGTACCGCGACGTAGGCTTGCCGAGTCACTGTGTAGGCTTGCCACGTGTTTACACGTGGCAGGCGCCACGCCACGTGGCGAACGTGTTGCCACGTGGCGGCAGACTATGCCACCGTGTGCCACGTGGCACACGTGTCACAACATGTCAGACATCACATCGCGGTACGCGATGGGGGTCTCTTCTGATCCATCGCGATGGATCAAGAAAACAGAATTTACAATTTAGACCCTGGAGTTCGGAAGTTGACAGATTTGGTCCCTTGACTTTGGTTTTTGGCATTTTTGGCTCGATATTTTCCGTGATGTTACATTTCATTAAGTAACAAAATCAACCCCATAAGTTTTTAATATGGTAACTCTAGATTTCCATTAAGTTACACAAACAACGCCACACGTTCTTATTATTTGCAAGTTGTGTTCGCTAATACTTTGCATTGCTACATAATCTTTCTTAAATGTTTGTCGCAACTAGTTTCTACTTACAATTAGCTGGGTAGATACAATGGGTGATAGTCTTTCTACGTGTCTTCAGGATTTCCATGATAATTTACAAAGAAATGATTAATTTGTTTATTGTTTGCAAATCAAGTCAGATCATATTAGTGTACAAGAAGTTTTTATTCATTGTTATGTTAACATAAGTAAAAAAGAAGATCTGGTGTTGTTTCTTCCATCTATGAGAAGCCACAATTATAAGGTCCACACCTTTCTTCGAGTGTGATTTAAATTACATGTAATATAATTTTCTATTAGAAAAGGGTATTGCGTCTAAACTAAAAAGACTAAAATACCCTCATATGTAGTGCATATGAGGTAACTTAACTGTAAAACTTAACTTCCGTTAGTAAAAAGAACAAAATTCATTAGAGCTTTTCAACACAAAATACAATTAGCGAAAGTCAATTTAAATGATCTAATCTATAATTTGGTAAACTATAAGGGGAAAAAAAATTGTAATTTAATCAATTAATAAACAATGATGATAAAATACATAATTTGTGGAAAAAGAATTACCAAAAGTAAAAAAGCATACATTCTACACCAATCATATAATTAATATAAAGTTGTGTAAATTACATAATCGTCTCTATTATATGTTGAAATATCATGTTTTGTTTTTAGACATTAGAAATTATAGCTTTAGTCCCTATTGTTCATTCCACATGCATAGCTTTCGTCTTTGGAGGGATGCCCGTCAAATTTTATAGTTAGATACATATAAAATTACCCTGATACTCGTAATCTTAACGACCACATTATCAAAATAACAATTCTAAGCAACCCCATCAACCATAAAAAACACCTTCACTAGTCCTGACGATTCACAATCTTCTCGTAAACTGACATTCAAAAGACGTACACACTTAAATCGATCATTGCGTGTGATTGAGAGATCGGAATGAAACGGAAGCAACCATAACCAGAAATCGATGTCACTCTTCCTTTAAAGAACCCTCTGAATCCGTCAGTTACTCATAAGTGTCGTCATCTACTCCGTTTCCCAACAAAGGCTGAAACCATATTTTAAGGCATCAAAACAACTAACACACACCCATTTCAAGGACAAAAAGTGTACACAATAAACAAACAGTAAGGACTATAGCCGTAATTTCTTATACATAAGAACAAAAGTTAAAATTTCAACATATCACACGGACGAAAACCAAAATTACAAAAAAGTTGAATAGCTGAGTGACATCAAATAATATTTGTTCCAATTTTAACCCTAATAATTGTCTCTTCTTCATCCCCAAATTTTCATATCAATCAAAAAATGTTAATTCTTTTCCTCCATAATAATCTAATAAAGTATTTTTGAAAGAAAAAAAAGAAGTTAAAATGAAGATCAAATTAACCCCATTCCTTTCTAGGTGTGCTAACCCTCAATCTTGATCAAGTTACATAATCAACCTACACCCTATTTTTAGTACTTCTTTTATTCATATACTAACCCTCAAGTTTCATGTCACACCCCCATCTCAGGCCTAGGAGTGTAACCAATAGTTGGTACCATATTTGTATATAAATCAGAGTAGCGGGTTATTAGCGGAAGTCTTAAAAAAACATAAGGATCGAAATTATAAATATTTACATTACAAAAGACGAGACAAATGTCTCGTTTAGTTTTACTTGTTTATAAATTTTTACAAAATCACCATTTCATTATATTTAAGTTTTAACAAAATATCTGAGCCATCGGATTCTTGAGCTTCTTCGTCTTCTCAAGCTCTAATCTTGATTACCTGCAAAATGTTATAAAATACGTCAGCAACGAATGCTGGTGAATATGCTGAAGCTAAAAATATTTTCTTTACTTAATCACCCCTTGAGACCACGTAAGCCTCGGCCCATCTTGGCTTAGGAATAATTAAGTTAAACAATCATTATAAACTCGAGTCTCTACACTAGGTCACCTCAACAAAACACCGCAGCGCTTTGACATAACTTAGGTACCATAAATATACACATGATTAGTCTCACTCGGACGTAACTTAGGTCCGGCCCATCGTGGCTGGAGGTCGTGATCAAGCGTGGTGCGATGTGCCCACCGCATTCCACATATGTAAGGATCCAGACAAACGTATACCACAGCCTGAGGGCTAGGCTTATACTCTTATTTACAATGTTTTTAGAGACACGTAGCCTCATGTAAAGTTTTACACATAACACGTTTGATTGTTTGAAAACAAGTTTGTAAAAGTAGGACGTATTCACCTTTTCAATGAGATCGGCTTCTAACACCGTCCGTGAGTCTTTCCTTGCTATCTCCCACCTATAGTACGAGTATAACATTTATTAGTCGGATATACAATCCGGCTTAAGACCTTTAGTCTTATTTATCTCGATGAACCTGTAGTTCAATATTCTTTTACTTTAAAACCTTTAGTTAAAAAGTAATATTTATAAACCTTTAGTTTATTATAAAACCCTACGTTTCTTCTTATTTAAGAAACATATTCTTTTCTTTATTATTTAAGAATACTCTTTATTACTTAAATAATATTCATAACAAAGATTTATATATATTTACACACACACATATATATATATAAGTATATTTATATCTCTTCTCCTTTTCTTTTCTTTGTTATATATTTGAGACATGGAGTATAATTTCGACTTATGGTATTAAGCATTTATAATATTTTATTATTATTTATTCGGGCACTATGCCTACCTTTGTCGGCTTAATAAGCCCTACACACTCGGGCAACACTTCGACGCCTTTTTCTTTATCAACACACACTTGATCAACACTTCACTTTGACATGCTTATCAAGACGCCAATTTTTCACTGTACGTACTTCGAGATGATCGTCGGGACGTTGAGACAGCACCTCCTTCTTGTTCGGAATGTCGTCGGGAAGTAGTATGAATATCAAGATATGGCACGGAAAACGAGGATTCGGGCACGCAAACGAGGTGGATCGAGGGCACGCTTTTCGAGGTCTAGAGAGAAGTTAGAGAGAGAGTAATGTGTGAGATTTGGTGTGATGGAAATGAAATCCCATGGCTGCTATTTATAGACCTGATTTTGGTCCCCATTGCGGTACGCGATGGGTTCCTTGGCAAGCCCGTCGCGTACCGCGACGTAGGCTTGCCGAGTCACTGTGTAGGCTTGCCACGTGTTGACATGTGGCAGGCGCCGCGCCACATGGCGGCAGACGGTGCCACCGTGTGCCACGTGGCACACGTGTCACAGCATGTCAGACATCCCATCGCGGTACGCGATGAGGGTCTCTTCTGATCTATCGCGTATCACGATGGGTCAAGAAAACAGAATTTACAATTTAGACCCTAGAGTTCGGAAGTTGACAGATTTGGTCCCTTGACTTTGGTTTTTGGCTTTTTTGGCTCGATATTTCCGTGATGTTACATCCTCCCCACCTTGAAATAAATCTTGTCCTCGAGATTGCTTCACGAGAATAAGTGGGGGTATTTCTTTCTCATTTCGTACTCGAGTTCCCACATGTACTCGGGTCCTCTATGGGAATCCCATTTTACTTTTACGATTTTCAATGTTCGTCTTTAATTTCTTAGTTTTCGAATCTTCGATTTTAATTGGTCTTTCAATGAATTTTAAGTTCTCGTTAATTTCTACATCTTTTAATGGCATCGAAAGAGATTCGTCGGCTAAACACTTACGCAGATTTGAAACATGGAATACGTCGTGTATTCCTTGCATTTCCTCGGGCAGTCGCAAACGATATGCAACAGTGCCAATTCGTTCAAGTACCTCGAAGGGCCCAACGAATCGAGGACTTAGCTTTCCTTTCTTGCCGAAACGAACGGCGCCTTTCCAAGGTGAGACTTTTAAAAGAACTTTGTCACCAACATTGAATTCTAACGGCTTACGACGGACATCAATGTAACTCTTTTGGCGATCACGTGCCGTCTTAAGTCGTTCTCGGATTTGGAGAACTTTGTCGGTGGTTTCTTGGACTATTTCGGGTCCAGACAATTGATTATCTCCAGTTTCAGACCAGCACACAGGCGTTCTACATTTCGACCATATAACGCCTCAAATGGTGCGGCTTGAATGCTCGTGTGATAACTATTATTATACGAGAATTCCATTAGGGGTAAGTGGTCATCCCAACTTCCACCTAAGTCAATCACACAAGCCCGAAGCATGTCTTCCAACGTTTGAATGGTTCTTTCGCTTTGCCCATCAGTTTGCGAATGATAGGCGGTGCTAAGGTTTAACTTGGTGCCTAAGGATTGTTGGAAGCTTTTCCAAAAATGAGATGTAAAACGACTGTCTCGATCAGAGATCATAGACAGTGGTACTCCATGCAAAACAACGATGTTGTTTACATAAATACGCGCTAGTCTATCCATAGAGTACGATTCATTGATGGGTATAAAGTGTGCGGACTTTGTTAAGCGATCCACAATCACCCATATAGCATTATGTTGTCGAGTTGTCTTTGGGAGTTTGGTTATGAAATCCATAGTTATTAACTCCCACTTCCATACGGGAAGTTCGGGTTGCTGAAGTAGTCTCGAAGGCTTTTGATGTTCAGCCTTGACTTTCAAATAAGTTAAGCATTTCGCAACATGCGAAGCGATGTCCTTTTTCATCCCATTCCACCAGTAGTTTGGCTTGAGGTTTTGATACATTTTGTCACTACCGGGGTGCATCATGTACTTGGACTTATGAGCTTCGTTCATAATCTTTTCACACATGTCCCCAACGATTGGTACCCAAATCCGATTTCCCATTCTAAGGATACCATCGTCACCTTTGACTAACGAGTCAATTGTGCCGTTACGTTTTTCATCGGAGATCTTGTTTTCATTGATCGCTTGAGTTTGAGCAGATTTGATTTGGTCAATAAGATCGATTTGAAGTTCCAGCCTTAACGCTCGGACTCTTTTTGGCTTTCCGTGCTCTTTACGACTCAAAGCATCAGCCACAACGTTGGCTTTGCCTTCATGGTAAATGATTTCACAGTCATAGTCATTGAGAGCTTCCATCCAGCGTCGTTGGCGCATGTTAAGCTCTTTTTGATCGAAGATGTGTTTCAAGCCATGATCGGTGTACAAGATAAATCTTACTCCATAGAGATAATACCTCCATATCTTAAGTGCAAAGATTATGGTGCCTAACTCTAGATCGTGAGTTGTGTAATTCTTTTTGTGCACTTTGAGTTGACGAGAGGCGTAAGCGATTACTTTCTTTCGTTGCATTAGTACACATCCCAAACCGGAATGAGATGCATCATTAAAGACAACGAAGTCTTCGGTACCTTCTGGCAAGGTCAGTATAGGTGCTTGGGTAAGATTTTGTTTGAGTATATCGAACGCCTCTTGTTGTTTTGCTCCCCATTCATACTTGATATTCTTACGAGTCAAAGAAGTTAAGGGAACAGCGATTCGAGAAAAGTTTTCGATTAACCTACGGTAATAGCCGGCCAATCCTAAGAAACTTCGGATCTCGGTTGGCGATTTTGGGATCTCCCACTTAGAGATAGCTTCAATCATAGCGGGATCGACTTGAATATCGTGGACATTAATAATGTGACCAAGGAATTGCACTTCGGGTAACCAGAATTCGCATTTTGAGAACATGGCGTACAAGTTCTCGGTTCTAAGAATTTCAAGTAATGTTCGAAGGTGGATTTCATGATCATCCTTAGACTTAGAATAAATAAGTATGTTATCGATGAAGACGATAACATATTTATCCAAGTAAGGCTTACAGATTCGATTCATCATATCCATGAACGCGGCTGGCGCATTAGTAAGTCCGAATGGCATAACGGTGAACTCATAATGGCCATACCTTGTTCGAAAAGCAGTCTTTGGAATATCCTTGGATTGGACTTTGAGTTGGTGATAGCCGGGACGAATATCGATCTTTGAAAAGAAGCTAGCAGCTTGAAGCTGATCGAAAAGGTCATCGATTCGAGGGAATGGATATCGATTATTGATTGTGACTTTGTTGAGAGCTCGGTAGTCGATACACATACGCATGGATCCATCATTCTTTTTGACGAATAGTATCGGCGCTCCCCATGGCGATGAACTTGGTCGTATGAAACCTTTCTCGAGAAGCTCGTCCAATTGTTTCTTCAGTTCCTTCATTTCAGTTGGTGCGAGGCGATACGGAGCTTTGGCGATCGGAGCAGTACCAGGAATAAGATCGATCCTAAACTCTACTTCACGATCGGGAGGAATTCCAGGAAGTTCATCAGGAAAGACATCGGCATAGTCGAAAACAACAAGAACGCTTTTGATTTCATTGGGTTTTGATTCTTTGGTGACGTAGGCCATGAATGCTAAGCATCCTTGATTTAAACATTTGTTAGCCCTTATCATAGAGATTAGGCTAACTTGGCCAACGTCTTTATCCCCTTCAATTTGAATAGTTCGTTTATCCGGGGCTTGAATTTCAACAGTCTTGCTATTGCAAAGGATACGAGCATGGTTTTCGGATAACCAATCAATACCCAATACAACGTCAAAACCCACAAGAGTCATGGGTAGCAATTTAATAGGCAAAACATATCCGGCTAATAAAATTTTTCTGTTTTCTAAGGCTTCGGAGATTTTAACGATTTTGCCATTAGCGGTCTCGACGTTTAGAGTTTTATTTAGTTTGATTAAAGGTTCGTTTAATAGACTACAAAATTTATAATCTATAAAACTTAAGTTGGCACCTGAATCAAACAAGACTCTAGCATAAACATTGTTAACAAGGAACGTACCGGTAATGGTTTCCGGTGTGTCGGCCGATTTCTTCGTATCAAGAACGAAGACTCTTGCATTGCCCTTCTTGGGCTCATTCTTTTGACCGCTACCACCTGTACCACCAATTACGGGCTTATTCTTGGGGCATTCAAAGCTTAAATGTCCCATTTCTTTGCAATTGTAGCAGGTCATCTTCTTCTTCCAACAATCGGCCGCAGCGTGGTCGGGTCTATTGCATGATTCACAGACTCGTGGAATGAAATTGCATCTACCCCTATTATACTTCTTGCAAACTTTTCATTGTAGAATGCTGGGGTTGAAGCCAGTCCTTCATTGGTCAATTCCCTTACCCTTGAAACGGGTGTCTCCACCTTTCCTCGAGTCGTGTGTTGTTACAACCTTCTTATCCTCCTCCTTATTGCAGATCATTCTGCTCATCAAGTACCCAGCCAACTCCATCTCGGAGTCAGCGGTTTGTGACAAGTGTGATCTCACCATATCACGAATTTCTCGTGGTAGTCCCCATATATAACGTGTGACTTTGCTGGATTCAGGAGTAACCAGCTGGGGAACCAAACGACAGTATTCGTTGAATTTCGTGTTATACTTACGAAGGTTCGTTCCAATAACCTTGTGAGTCAAGAATTTCGTTTAAATTTGGTCCGTTTCATGCATCGGACAGAATTTCGACATTAACAACTCCTTGAACTCGTTCCAAGTCAAACTATACATCACCTCCCTTCCTCTACTCAAGATTAACGTATTCCACCACTCCAAGGCTTCTCCTTTGAACATGAGGGCAGAATATTGAATCTTCTCCTCATCGGAACACTTGCTTGTTATCACGATCGTCTCCATTTATTCGAGCCACCTCACGGTTGTGATGGCTCCTTTGTCACCATGGAACTCTTTTGGTCCATAGTACTTGAAATCTTTAAACGAACACCCACCGATCTTGAGTTTCTTAAATTCTTGTCTAACGTCTCCATCGGCATTCGACTCATGAACACTTTCTTCTAAATGAGATGGTTTCGGACGAGACTTAACAGATTTTTGGGAAGGGTGAACAGATTGGGAATGTTTTGTTTGTCTAGATTGGGATCTAAATTCAGATTCCTCTTTAACAGCCTTTTTGATCATTTGTTGGATTTGATTCATATATTTATCGGGGATTGGTTTCTCTTGTTCTTTCTCGAGACCTTTCCCTTTTTCTTCTCGTTTTTCGGCTTCTTTTCGGGAAGCCTCTCCGTTATCACTTTGTCGAGACATTTTTATCTTTTATTCTTTTTCAATCTTTTGCTTTTTATCTGTAATTTAACATATTTCTTTTCTAAATACACAATTTTGTTTATTTCACATACATATACATATCATAAAATGATATGTATATTATTTTACAACATACTTATATCTCGTTTAAGCGATATATAAACTCCTATCCTTATTACATTATATGTTACACATATCACACAGACTATCTTAACATGTAAACTTCATCTCTTGAAAACATGCCATCATCATCATCATCCTCTCAATCCTTCATGAATTTCTTCACCACCTTCGTTAGCTTGTTGCATTTGCGAAGAAGCGTCTCTCCTATCTTCTTCTTTTTCTTCCCATCAATAGCAATCTTCTTTCTTAGCTCATCCGTCTCATGTAGGGCACGATCCAGATGTTCTTCTTGTGACAGAGGGATGTCATTAGGATACACGTACCTTGGAGGTGGGTCGCGGTAACCCATCATCACAATGTCGTAATTGTTCTTGGGATCGGGGTACGGAGATGCAGTCACATCGAATTGGTAGTTGAAGAAGGTTTCGACAGCTTCATTATGCTCTCGGATTACGTTAGCCTGTTCCTCAATTGATGGAATCTCGCCTTGATATGGTGGGGAACTTGATGGCGCCTTACCCTTAAGTTCATGGAGAAATTGCATATAAGGATCGACCGAACCATAGCTTGGGGTTGAGTGTTGTTCTTCGATTGATGTGGTTACTTCATTTGGATTGTCAGGATATTCCTCCTCGGGGTCTGTTTCCTCTTCTGGTTCCTCTTTGGTCATTGCCGGCATGTGAATTTTCTCGTATGGCATCGTTACTCTCATCTTGGGCTTGTGAGATGCTCCTTCCTTGTTGACGCGGGAATCAGCAGAATCCATAGTTGAAGTGCCGGTATGCCATTTTCTTTGATCGGAGTGGCATTGCATCCAGTCGGATGAAAATGATTTTGGTTCCTCCTTGATTGGTAAGTTGGAAAGGAAAGTATATGAAGGGTGAGGATTTGGTAAATGTGTTGAACCTCCAAATGGAAAATAGGGCGGAATCTTGGTTGGTTGATAAGTCGGAATCTCGGAAGGATAATATGTCGGGACCTCGGATGGTTGGTACATAGGTAGACTTGTCGTGCGATAACTTGAGTGTCTCGGTGCTTGGTACATTTGATGTGGAGTGTTATCCAGATGGTAGATGGGACTTGGTTCAATATTGGGATGTTGGTCATGTCCCTCGTTGGAATTGAAGAATGATTCGAAATAATCCTTACTCAAGATGCCTCTTGGAAACTTGTAGTATTTTCTTGCGCTTCTTGCTTCATTATCATAATACTTCATTAATTTCTTGAAAGCCATCTTGGGTTTAGTGGTTTAGATTGAGGAAAGGGAAAGAAAGGGTTACCAACCAATCTTATCCCTATTCAAATAAACAAGTAAATATTTCCTATACTTGGATCGAAGCTTGGGTATTGTTTTATGATACCCAATTTGCTAAGATCGATTGCTCTGATACCAACCTGTCACACCCCCATCTCAGGCCTAGGAGTGTGACCAATAGTTGGTACCATATTTGTATATAAATCAGAGTAGCGGGTTATTAGCGGAAGTCTTAAAAAAACATAAGGATCGAAATTATAAATATTTACATTACAAAAGACGAGACAAATGTCTCGTTTAGTTTTACTTGTTTATAAATTTTTACAAAATCACCATTTCATTATATTTAAGTTTTAACAAAATATCCGAGCCATCGGATTCTTGAGCTTCTTCGTCTTCTCAAGCTCTAATCTTGATTACCTGCAAAATGTTATAAAATACGTCAGCAACGAATGCTGGTGAATATGCTGACGCTAAAAATATTTTCTTTACTTAATCACCCCTCGAGACCACGTAAGCCTCGGCCCATCTTGGCTTAGGAATAATTAAGTTAAACAATATTTATAAACTCGAGTCTCTACACTAGGTCACCTCAACAAAACACCGCAGCGTTTCGACATAACTTAGGTACCATAAATATACACATGATCAGTCTCACTCGGACGTAACTTAGGTCCGGCCCATCGTGGCTGGAGGTCGTGATCAAGCGTGGTGCGATGTGCCCACCGCATTCCACATATGTAAGGATCCAGACAAACGTACACACACACACACATATATATATAAGTATATTTATATCTCCTCTCCTTTTCTCTTCTTTGTTATATATTTGAGATATCGAGTATAATTTCGACTTATGGTATTAAGCATTTATAATATTTTATTATTATTTATTCGGGCATTATGCCTACCTTTGTCGGCTTAATAAGCCCTACACACTCGGGCAACACTTCGACACCTTTGTCTTTATCAACACACACCTGATCAACACTTCACTTTGACAAGCTTATCGAGACGCCAATTTTTCACGGTACGTACTTCGAGATGATCGTCGGGACGTTGAGACAGCACCTCCTTCTTGTTCGGAATGTCGTCGGGAAGTAGTATGAATATCAAGATATGGCACGGAAAACGAGGATTCGGGCACGCAAAACGAGGTGGATCGAGGGCACGCTTTTCAAGGTCTAGAGAGAAGTTAGAGAGAGAGTAATGTGTGAGATTTGGTGTGATGGAAATGAAATCAAATGGCTGCTATTTATAGACCTGATTTTGGTCCCCATCGCGGTACGCGATGGGTTCCTTGGCAAGCCCGTCGCGTACCGCGACGTAGGCTTGCCGAGTTACTGTGTAGGCTTGCCACGTGTTTACACGTGGCAGGCGCCGCGCCACGTGGCGAACGTGTTGCCACGTGGTGACACGTGGCGGCAGAAGATGCCACCGTGTGCCACGTGGCACACGTGTCACAACATGTCAGACATCACGTCGCGGTACGCGATGGGGTCGCGATGGATCAAGAAAACAGAATTTACAATTTAGACCCTGGAGTTCGGAAGTTGACAGATTTGGTCCCTTGACTTTGGTTTTTGGCATTTTTGGCTCGATATTTTCCGTGATGTTACATTTCATTAAGTAACAAAATCAACCCCATAAGTTTTTAATATGGTAACTCTAGATTTCCATTAAGTTACACAAACAACGCCACACGTTCTTATTATTTGCAAGTTGTGTTCGCTAATACTTTGCATTGCTACATAATCTTTCTTAAATGTTTGTCGCAACTAGTTTCTACTTACAATTAGCTGGGTAGATACAATGGGTGATAGTCTTTCTACGTGTCTTCAGGATTTCCATGATAATTTACAAAGAAATGATTAATTTGTTTATTGTTTGCAAATCAAGTCAGATCATATTAGTGTACAAGAAGTTTTTGTTCATTGTTATGTTAACATAAGTAAAAAAGAAGATCTAGTGTTGTTTCTTCCATCTATGAGAAGCCACAATTATAAGGTCCACACCTTTCTTCGAGTGTGATTTAAATTACATGTAATATAATTTTCTATTAGAAAAGGGTATTGCGTCTAAACTAAAAAGACTAAAATACCCTCATATGTAGTGCATATGAGGTAACTTAACTGTAAAACTTAACTTCCGTTAGTAAAAAGAACAAAATTCATTAGAGCTTTTCAACACAAAATACAATTAGCGAAAGTCAATTTAAATGATCTAATCTATAATTTGGTAAACTATAAGGGGAAAAAAAATTGTAATTTAATCAATTAATAAACAATGATGATAAAATACATAATTTGTGGAAAAAGAATTACCAAAAGTAAAAAAGCATACATTCTACACCAATCATATAATTAATATAAAGTTGTGTAAATTACATAATCGTCTCTATTATATGTTGAAATATCATGTTTTGTCTTTAGACATTAGAAATTATAGCTTTAGTCCCTGTTGTTCATTCCACATGCATAGCTTTCGTCTTTGGAGGGATGCCCGTCAAATTTTATAGTTAGATACATATAAAATTACCCTGATACTCGTAATCTTAACGACCACAATTATCAAAATAACAATTCTAAGCAACCCCATCAACCATAAAAAACACCTTCACTAGTCCTGACGATTCACAATCTTCTCGTAAACTGACATTCAAAAGACGTACACACTTAAATCGATCATTGCGTGTGATTGAGAGATCGGAATGAAACGGAAGCAACCATAACCAGAAATCGATGTCACTCTTCCTTTAAAGAACCCTCTGAATCCGTCAGTTACTCATAAGTGTCGTCATCTACTCCGTTTCCCAACGAAGGCTGAAACCATATTTTAAGGCATCAAAAAAACTAACACACACCCATTTCAAGGACAAAAAGTGTACACAATAAACAAACAGTAAGGACTATAGCCGTAATTTCTTATACATAAGAACAAAAGTTAAAATTTCAACATACCACACGGACGAAAACCAAAATTACAAAAAAGTTGAATAGCTGAGTGACATCAAATAATATTATTATTTGTTCCAATTTTAACCCTAATAGTTGTCTCTTCTTCATCCCCAAATTTTCATATCAATCAAAAAATGTTAATTCTTTTTCCTCCATAATAATCTAATAAAGTATTTTTGAAAGAAAAAAAAGAAGTTAAAATGAAGATCAAATACCTAAATTTTAATCGCAGATTATAGAATTAATTTGCATTGCATCGGAGGAAAGTTGAGCGCTGATTTGGAGAATTTGCAGCAAATTTGGTTGTTATTATTAAGGTGATTTACTCATTTAGATCTTCTTATAAGAATAATAATAATAATAATAATAATAGTTTTGTTATCTTTAATGTATCATCGGCGAAATAATCGGCGCTAATTGCATTATTATTATTATTATTACGGAAACTGAAATGAAAGTAGAGAAATATGTGAAGGTGATGTTTTTGTACTTTTAGGTGATAATCAAGGTGGTTATGTTTTTATATGTTTACTACAATAATAACAATTGACCTTTCTTTGAATGTACATGCTCTCTCTCTCACACAATATGCTTTTTTTTCCCAGTAAATTGCGGTTTTCGCGCCCTTGTGGTTTTAAGATGTTTATCATTGAGTAGTTTCGTGTATGTTTTATTATTTTCACATGTAATGAAACTATTTATGGTTTAGGTGACTAAAAGTAGATAGAGATGCCATAACACACTAAGAAAAATGGCTACTTTTGTGATATTTTTCATTATCTTTTAACGGTCACAAATATATTGCAACTTTGGTTAAATAGTGGCTTCTAATATATTATGGTTCAATTTTATATGTTACTTTGATGTTATCTATTTTTTAGATTATTGTTGGAATTTTCTGCAGTAAATCCCTTTGTTGAATTTTATGACACAAATTCCCTGTTTTTTTTACTGTCAATGTGTGTGTGAGAATTGTAATTTGGTATGCTGCAAGTTAATTTTTTCACAAAAAAAATCAATTAAATTGGCGATAATAAAACAGTTTGAGAAAATAATATCAACCTCCTTTATAGACTCACCGTAAATTGATAGTTGATGAGGAGCTGATCCAAGAGTTGACAGACTCTTATTTGGATCCGTTACACAAAACTGCGCAGAAAAGGCCCACACTTCAAAGGGCATAACTCGGGTTGTGCTTGGAGTTACAGGGCCTCTTAACAGTGGACAGAAAGGTCTCGACAAGCCATATCATGTGACAAACAACCGTAGTAGCCCCCGTAGGTGGTTTGGACCAGCTGTAATCGAAGTTCTTTGAGCCCGATTTCTCATTAATCTTTAATACCTTCCCTTTGTACCTTAAAACACATAAATCATTGAGCAGCGTAATTTACACGTCGATTTATGGTTTTAGTTTCAATTTTTAATCGTCAATCACAAAGTTTCGAAAATTTGACAAACTTGAAAAATTTAAACGGATACCTTATTATTGGTTGAGCTATTTTGTTTTATCTAAAAGTTTATTAATATATTATCTCTGTGTTATCCTTGTTTTCGCTCTGCGTCACACGACTTCGCACTTTTGGGCCGTTGTCCCTCTTTTTGCGGGAGTTCGTGGTCTGCATGTGCAGAGTCATCCAATACCGCACTTGAATCTGTACTTGTAAGCTACACACACTCTTAATATTTCTCATTCAAATATATGCTGACATAATAAATTCCTAGTTTAAATATGCTTTGCATATCTATAATTCCTTTGCCTGCATCTTTAATAAAACCTTTATGCCTACTTCCGTTTTTCAATACTT
This sequence comes from Bidens hawaiensis, assembly GCF_021521415.1. Classification (NCBI taxonomy): domain Eukaryota; kingdom Viridiplantae; phylum Streptophyta; class Magnoliopsida; order Asterales; family Asteraceae; genus Bidens; species Bidens hawaiensis. Next base: position 80,483 of record NW_027501714.1, read on the forward strand.
CGTGTCATGCCATGCGTCGCATGACGTCTCACTTTCAAGTTGGCACAATTCTTGACCATGGGCATTATTACCTTTTAGTTGGTATGTGTCATCATCAGATTACCTAACTAGTTAGTTTAGTGTATCGTGAGGTTATCTCTCATCTCTTTCACGATTGGATGTAAATTCGCCAACATTGTTGATTGATAATTTGCGCGTTCGTATGAATACGTTCTTCCCGTTTCTTTGAGATGACCAAAAACCGAAGATGGATAGAGGAAGAATCCACAAGTATTTTTGTTCATTCAGATTGCCAAAAATGAAGATTAATATAGAGAGGCTCAATATTTATTTAGAATTAGCTTGTCTTATTTTGCAAATTATTACTGCCATCCTCTAACCATAATTCTCTTGCTGTAAATATTTATATCTACTGTCTATGCAGTATGCACCCTTCTGTTTTTTATATTCAAGCTCTATATTATTTTGTTTATGCATTTATTTCATCTATTCAATTTCTAAAACTGATAAATAGGTGAAATTATTAACACAATCATGAAGAAGCCAAAACAGGTTGAGAAGATAGACCACCTAAGTTATGAACAGAAATATGCAGTCCCTGTAGGACCGCGGTTTCAAGCTGACGTGGCAGATTGGAAGGGCCCACCTCAAAGGAAATACCCCTCACAAAACTCTCAACTCTTCAAAATGGTTAGGGACTGTAATCTGGTCAAACAATGACACAGCCTCCCGAGAGACCGAAAGGGGTGCGATTGGGCGAGGGAGACCTGACCATTGCGATTGCCACATCGCTGGATCCGTCCTATGTGTCAAGCGCCACATCAGCGAGAAAACCGCTTTTCTCGAAAAAGATCTGGGACCCGCTTTCCGGATTTGGAAGTTTGACGAGATGGGCGAAGTCGTTGCGAACGTATGGAAGCAGTCAGAGCAGCAGAAGTTTGCACGCGTTTTGAATAATATTTCAAAACCGAAATACAAAGGTAATAGTTTTATAAAACTTGCATTGGAAAATTTTCCATCAAAGTCGGTTAAAACCATAGCCGGTTATTACTTTAACGTATACGTTCCTAGAAAAATAAGTGTGAAAACCAGGTCCGGACGTACGTTAGTAAACACGGACGATGAAGAGGAGGAAACGGGCCCTTGTTCCAAAGGGTCACGAAAGAAGGCTCGGGTTGATGGTGTGGGGGCCCGCTTCTAAAAGTGTTTGAACGTCGGATACCTAACGGGACGAAGATGACCTGGCATCAGAGTGTTTTTAAGTTCAGTTCTTACTGGTTATCTTTTCCTTCTCTTGTTTTCTTAATGTCAGTATCTATCCCCCAACTAAAGTCATATAGGGGAATCCATATGGAAGCAGTTTTCCCTTAGATCCACAAATCCTGCTTCATATCATAGTCTTGACTCTTGCTTGTTATGCCCAATAATAATGGGAATAGATTTGTTTTATAAGTTCATAGGTGAGGTTGCTCATGCCTGGTGTTTTGGCTAACTAAGCCCCATAATGTGACTAGAGGTGCACATTTTTTTTATTCCCAAAACCGAACTTGTTTCGGTTTTAGTCAAGAATGTTCAAACCCGATTAGGGTGAAACTGATTTGGTTTAAAATTGGTTTGGTTTGAAACCGGTTTGTGAAGTGGAAAACCCTGACATATTAGAACCGGTTACGATCGGTTGGAATTAATTTTTTAATATAAAATTTTAATTAAAGAATTTAAACATAATAGATGCAAAGTTTTAAAACATCATCAATGTCGTTTTTACAAATTTGGAAATTAAGAGCATGTTTGTGATTGAGTTTGAAAACAACTTGTTGAATTATTGGCTTTTAAAAGACGATTTTAAAAGGGGGCAATTGCATATTCCCCCTCTAAAACTTTTTAAAAGGGAAAATTCCCAAAATAAGTGTTTATGAAAACATTTTTCATATTTTATGTGTCATTTGCAAGAAATTCTCAAAATATGTATTATAATCTAGTTGTGACGAGTAGTTTGTATAACCAATTAAAACTTAACACGTGTCTTTAAACTAACCATAACGAGCAAATTTACTAACTATTTACTCGTCACGACTAAATAAGTTTTATGCCTCGTAATCAACGCCCACGAGTAATTCATAAGTTCTCGCAACGAGTAGATTGTAAGGTTAAACTAGTCGCGGCGAGTTAACTACTAATAAACTACTCGTGTAGGGAATGTAAACCAGGTAAACTAATCGTCGCGATTAAAGGACTTATGAATTACTCGTGGGCGTTGATTACAAGACATGAAACTTCTTTAGTCGTGACGAGTAAATGATTAGTGAACATGCTCGTTACGTTTAATTTAAGGCACGTGGGGAGTTTTAACTGGTTTCACAAACTACTCGTGTGTAATCATAAACTACTCGTCACGACTAGTTTATAATACCTATTTTGGGAATTTCTTGCAAATGGCACATAAAACCTGAAAAATGTTTTCATAAACGCTTATTTGGGAATTTTTCCCTTTTAAAATGCATATATACCCAACTCGAATATTCAATTGCATATTTCCCCATCCTTAATTTCAAAATTGGTAAATTTACCTATTTTGATTTATTTTAATTAAAAATAAAAATAGTTGATGCAATGTTACTTTGGTATGCTTTCAACCAAAAACCTACCTCCCCCCCCCCCCCTCGCGACTAAAAAAGCCTTAACGTTTTTTAAACGTTGACGCTTTGCCAGTGTTGTTTTGTAATTCTATTTCGATTCCAAACACGTTCTTGATCTCAATCCTCGTCCCTAAAATTTTAGGGAAATTATCCATAATAGCATTATCATCCCTTCCCATATCTTCAAATCCAAAATTATACTAAAAAACAATACATTTTCATTCTCATTTTCAGTTAAATAATAGTTTTTCATACTTTTATCATTAACGTTTTTATTTCATTCACTCATAACCACTTTCAATAAATATAAAATAATTATAGGAAGTGAACAATAACTTTTCAAATTTACAGAAAATTGCTACATTTCACTCTCCTTCACTCACAGCACCCTAAACTACTCTTTATATTATAAAACACCATTCGCTATTTAATTCTCTATCCCCAAACCCAAAGTTACACTAAAAATCACTACATTTTCAATTAAATAATAATTTTTTCTACCTTTATCGTTATCATTTTTCTTTCTTTCACTCCACTTTCAAAATATATTAAAAAATTATATGGCATGAACAATAACTTTTTAAATACTAAGAAAAATCACTATATTTCTCTCTCATTCACTCACAACATCCTAAATTACTATCTACATTATAAAAAAATCACTCACATATTTTGATGGATTAAATGTGAATGCTCTAAAAGCATTTCTAGCTCCTCCCTTATCCACATCTTTATAATTACACTAAGTGGGTGTTTGAGTGAGCTTCTTAAATTTGCTTAATTTGTTTTTTGAAAAGCAAAAGCGTTTTTGAAAAGCTTCAATTTGAAGCTTTTGGAAGAGTTTTTTCAAATAGTTTTTTTGCTTTTCAAAAAGCAAATAAGCAAGTTTTAGAAGTTCACCCAAACACCCCCTAAATACAATGCATTTATCTCTCTTTATCAATTAAATAATATTTTTTATATATTTATCATTACAATTTTATATCTTTTTTATTCATAACCAAATTTCAACAACTAAGGCGAACGAGCTATCTCTAAATTTACAAAAAGTCACTAACTTTTTTCTTTCCTTTATTTACAACCACTCTGAGCATTTCAATCCTTACCCTATCTCCAAATCCAAATTACACCAAAACACATTACCTTTTCTCTCTCACTCTCAATTAAATAATAATTTTTTATATCTTTATCGTTACATTTTCTCTCTCTTTCAGTAACAACCACTTTCAAAATGCTCATACCAATTGTAAACTTATTGGTCGGTTGTGAACTGAACCGATTTTAATGAGAACCTCTAAATGTGACCATGAACCTACCGGCGCGTTCCCAACAAAAGTCCACAAAATTGTTTGAGTTAGCAAAATCATGATCGATTGCTCGTCAATCACGTCAACTATGGCGACCACTAAAACAAATACATGGCATCCTTTTGAATATAACAAGAAACCACGAAGTACAAAGACCTCAAACGACATCATGGTGCTTGTTAAAACCTAGAAGGGATGTATAGGTTCTAACCGATTAAAAGTGAGATTTTTTTGGAAAGAAAGTGTAATAGTTAGCAAATCAACCACAAACATCATGACGTATAGTGGTTTTGACGAAAATTATCCACTATACCGTATGCACACCCGTTGATTCCGATTAGGAGAGATCACCATTACAAATGTCTCACTAACACGTGTAATGACCACCATTCAATTCTCTCTTTTATGGTAAGGGTAACATGTACTTCTCTTTCATGTTCAACTTGGAAGAATCATCATGACATATGCTAAGCATGTTCTCTTGCAAAACTCATTTTCTCTCTATTTCAATTTACAAAAGCTTCATTAAGAAAATTAACCATAATGATTTTGACTTAATTTTTATTCAACATTTATTTTATATCTATGAATTTTACAAAACATTGCAAGTGTTAAAATTTTTCTTTCTCGTTAAAATAATAAACGATTACAATAAAGTGGCTGACAAACGAGCAACATGTTGCTTCGCAACCCATAAAGAAGCTTCTTCGCTACACAAACCTGCTCTTTTAGTATGTGGGTTGTGTAACATCCCGGCTTAGCGGAAACGCTGAGTGTGACGTACAAATTGCTCAAAACACATGTGACACTATTACGTGACAATGTCATCATTATTTCATTTAAAAGCATCAAGTACACAAGTTCATAATAAAGAAAATACAAGGAAGTGAAAACATTTCAAACATTTATTTAAAATATCCTAAATCTAGTGTCTTTATGCATGTCATCCTCTAATAATTGTACATGTAACATATATATATATATATATATATATATATATATATATATATATATATAAAATAATGTCAACTGACTTAATAGTTGGTGAGTTCACACAGTTTAAATACCACATAAAAAAATTATACAATTCCATGAACTTGTAAAACACAAATAAGAGTTCTTTAAACTCGAATCAAGATCCTGATTGTAAAGTATAAATGAATGTCATTTCCCGTTAGTACCAACCAACGTATTCGGATCTGAGTCTCTTTTCCACTCGAAACACGGTCCTGAGTGCAAGGGGGCGTATGATCATGGTTATCGAAGAAATCTATGCACGTAATCATGAGCAAGTAACCAGTAACACACAAGTCTATGATGTGAATTGTAGTTTGAAACATGAATATATAAGCAATTGATTTGATAGGATATACATGTTACCCCAAAATGTATAAAAGCGTTAAAATTGGGTGTGAGAAACTCACATTAATTAGTGAGTGAAAGCATTGGATGTAGGTGT
>NW_027501715.1:0-50349 GCF_021521415.1 Bidens hawaiensis
ATGAGTACGAATTAAAGGTACCTTGCTGGTTTGAATAATATTACAAAATTGAAAAAGTTGCTAGTTAATTAAATAAGTTATCCAATCGAGTTGTCTATACCTTGTATAATGATAGTTTGACATTTTGTTAAGGATGTTTGTTTTTGGCTTGAGCAAATTCATTTATCAAATAAGATCGAGAAATTGTTGGTGGAAGGAATTATTTTCTTGGAAGACTAGAAATAATTAAAGCGGACGACTTGGAGACGTGGCTTATTTTCAAATCTATTTTACATTACATTTCTTGTTTTTTTGGATAGTCACTAGTAACAAAGAGAGAATGACTATTTTTATGTAATTTTGTTTTTTTTGTTTGCTTGGTTAGCTTTTTCCAACAAGCTCCGTTAGTTTTATAAATCTCTCCATTCAAAAAAAAAGTTTCTGCCATTTTGTTATCATAATGTTGCTACTGTATGCTTGATCCCATAGTGTAAGCCAAGAACTTCTAGTCTTGTAATTTTATAAAAGGATTACTAATGCCCTTACTACAAAAAAATAAAAAAATAAATTAAACAATCTCTTCAACTTAAAAAAAACAACATAAGGAATTAATAAAGTCCTAACATATATACCATATGTTTCTTCTTTGTCCTTTAATTAAGGTGATTTCGTGACCAGAATTTGAACTTTTGAAATTCACTATAAGCCACCCATGGAAAATGGTGAATGAAGAATTGAAGATGATGACAAGTGAAGGTGGGATATATATGAAGAAGACAATGGGTTAGAGTTTTTTCAATCTTATTAATTAATTTTGTTTGTAAGGGTATTTTAGTTATGATATTTTATAATAAGTATTTTGCTATGTGCGGATATGTGTTTAATAACGGTAATTTGGTTATTTTGCTAAAAATTAATAAGTTCGTTTAGTTTGTTCATAAAATAGAACAAAGTCGTTGGATAAAGAGAGATAATATATGGACCATCCGTGTAAAAAAGGGAAATTATTTGAAAAAATAAAACAAATACATTTGCTCTTCAATTCTCACTTAATAATATATAACTAGGTTAAATCCCGTGTGATACACGGGCTGCTAAAATAAAAATAATATAGCAATTTGGATAAACAACCAAACCAATCAAATTATTGCAATCATACAAATTCTTATTGAATGACATTAAAAGTTGTTACTTACGCCCTGCTTGCGGTGCGCACATATAATGTATATATGTGTGAACCCTTGGGTGGGCAAAAGTAAAATTGCACTAATTTTGACGTTATTTTACTAATCACGTGAAAATAACGTTAAAAGTGGCGGAAGGTTAATCAGGCATCATGTGGTAGCGTTGATAGCCGAAAGACAAGGGCACATGCACCAATCAGCCGGTGTCCCGATGATTGAGTGTTATGTGTCTTATGTCCAAGGCTTGATTCAAAACTACTATCGAGCCGGGGGTCTCACCGGAAGCAGCCTCTCTATCCCTATGGGATAGAGGTAAGGCTGTCTACATCTTACCCTCCTCAGACCCTACCATAGCATTGCTATTGGTGGGATATACTGAGTACGATGATGATGATGATGATGATTAAAAGTTGTTACTTACTATTTTAATTGAATGACATTAAAAATGTGTGTATACAAAATTCTTCAAATATGACTTTCAAAAAGTTAGCAAGTCTTTAAAATCAACATCAAAATGACTAAGCCAGCCCAAGAATCAAAATTTCCAGATTTCTCAAATTACTCCTCCAAGCATGTTCAATCCTTTGAATATTTGTATACCCTCTAAACCATCTATTGTCCGAGGAATAATCAACAGTAAACAGTTGACAGATCACTTCACATTGCAAATTCATTGTTGACTTCCCTAATTTCCTATAACTCTGATTATTTTTCCAAAGGACATCTTTGACCTTACTCGTATAAACAATGCGCATTGTGTAATATTTAGCATTTATTGATCCACCAAGCTATGGTCAAGAATAATACAAACATTTTGAACTTTTCATATGTCATGTTTGACCAGAAAAAGTCAAACATGACCACATATCCAAAACTGCAAAAAATGTTACCACTATTTTGTTATCTTTGCTACCAGTTGGGCATGAGATCATAGTCATTTTCATACTTTTTTAGTAGCAGCACGAATAAAAGGTGATTACTCAAATGGTTCTGACATAATACTCTGGTAAAATGAAAAAACCAAGTCAATTTGAAATATGAGTCACTAAATGGAAAAATAATGTATGCAATAGGCATGCTCCAAAATTACCCTTTTGCTAAACTGGAAACCTGCAGTTTAACCCTTATGCTAATATTTCAAATTTGTATCTTGCTCACTACCGAATGCATATCCATATGATAAAAATTTGATAATTTTAGTAATTAACAGAATGTTGTTAATTAGTTTGGTTGCACATTTGATTGTTCTGATCTTATATATAAACATTCCAAATAGGTTTAGTAATAATAATAATAATAATTGTTTAAAACTCATGATTAACTTGACCCGACTCTTCCTAATCCGTTTCAACCTGAACTTGACCACCATAGTAGGGTGGTGGAGTATAAATCTGTAGGAGTCGATAAGTGGGTGCCCTACTCCTTTTAGTGATATTTACAACTGAATATGCAAAATCAAAAACACAATGAATTAGAAAAAGCAGAAAGTATGAAAAGACATTAGAACATTTTTCTTTCATCACTTCAGAACTTGCTCAACCACATTTTTTTCATAATTTTACCAATGTTTATAATATACCCGCAAGTAAAAAGTTCGTGTTATATAATGATTATAGAATTAGGGTTTCAATTGAAAGACCTCATATTACATATAAATCAACTACGTGAATCAGACTACATGTTTCTGATTACATGAATCGCATTAAGAAGATTGATCGATTGAACATGTTGATAGGATTACAAAGATTGATCGATTGAACCTAATTGAATATGTGAATCGATTGAATCCAATTGAAGGTGTGAATCCGATTGAACCTGTGAAATCCATTAAATATTTGAAAGTGAAACGATTGAATATGTGAATCTGATTATAAAGGTTCGATAGTTACTTGACTACTGATGGATTTCAATGTAACTTGTGAATTGGCTGATGATAAAAATTCTGAACATGAAAGGCGCCGTGACTTAGATTTTGAAATTGATATAAAATAATAAAAAGAAAAAATAGAAAATGCCATGTGACACTTTAGAGATATTTGGTGATGTATAGTAGAATTTTATGAAAAATCAACTGATTTAAAGATAAAATTAAACAGAAATTATGGGATGGCCTATAAGAGGACTTTTTTGTTTTTTCTTTTCAAAAACGACGATTTTTTTATATATTAATATACAAGAGATTTTAGCTTCTTTTTTTTCCATTAAAATGAGTTTCTCTCTCATTTAAAACAAAAACATTATGATATAATTGTAATAAATGAAAAAGGAAATTTTGCCACATTTTCATCATGCGTAAATAAGGCATGGAATGATTTTACACACTTTGAGTATGACATTTATATTACTCTTTTTACAAGAGCATCTGCAATAAAAAATTTTTTTTGATGCTTTTACAAGAGAGAGAGAATATAAGATGGAGGAGAGAGATGACGAGGTGAGGGAAGGCATGGTTGAGTTCTTGTGAGGGAGAATGTGTTTTATGGATTGTGAGTGGGTAAGAGAGAAAGAATGGACCAAGTGACCGAAGTAGATGCCGTAATCTAATAAAAAAAACAAGTATTTATAAGACTTAAATGACTATAACTAGTATGGGTAAGTAATGTCGTCTTCACATGAAATCAATAGAAAATGCAAGTAATATTCATAACTTATTAAATATTAATCTAGACTGACAGATTACGTCAAACGGTTCAGAAAAGATAATTTAAAAAGACATGATTACTTTTAATTAAATGTATACAATATAAGAAAAGTGATTCACTCCAGGTTCAGGTTCAGGTAATGTGATGACTAACTAATCATAGATTCGGATAAATTGTTTGCGCAATAATTACTAGACCTAATAGTTTGGTTGTGATGACAAATGATACGCTAACCGAATTGTTGACACAACTGAACCCGATCTACCCAGTTACTAGTTTATATTATGAAAATCAATTAGGTTACAATGACTAACGATTGTTAGTTCAATGACACAAAAATCTAGTCCTAAATGATGATGAACCCAACAGATAAGTGATGTAAAATTCAATAATCAACGACACAAACTGTTTAAACAACCCATTGATAACTCAAACAAGATCAAATAATAAACACTCAATCAAGTTAATAATCATTAACTCAAATAGAAACTGATCAAAGCCAATTACACAAAACTCTAGCCTAAAGTGAACACAATGAATTTAGCATGACATTAGCATCACGAAAGAGTTGCTTGTATGATGAAATCATCAAAGGATGAAAGCATTTGATGATCTGATGAACCGGAAGCTTTGAGATGGTGCAAAATCGTCCTAACGATTCTCCCTAGCTGCTGGAATAAATGATATCTCGAATAGAGGCTGAACAACAATTATAAGCTCAACTAAGGTTTTTCTTCCTGATTTTAGGTCGCCTCGTGTTTTGACCATCAGTTCGCGTAGCGCGAAGCAAACTGACCCCATATTCAGTTTTGTCTCGTCGAAAAACACAAAATTCATATATTATGAGTCCCATAACTCATAATCTAGGCTGATATATGACCGTTTTAATAAAAGACACTTTCCCGGTAACTCGTCTTGTTCAGTTTTTGCCTCGGCTTCGGGTTTCTTATCCAAACCATTCTTGAATCCTTCTTAACCATCCATATATGTTTCCCTATGCTTCCGTTTTCTCGAGGCGTGCTTAATCTTCATCTGGATGGCTCTGAATTAGCTCATTTAAGCTCCGAACACCTGCGATTATAAAAGAACTTAAATTAATTGTGTTCGTTATATATAAATAATTAAATATATTAAATAACACATATATACACATGATTTATAACCGACCATAAGTGACACTTAAGATTCATTTTTATTCTAATAATCACCTTATTGGTGATGATCTAAGTTCTAATAATTTATGCCTGAAATTGATAAAATGGGCAACATGAGCATCAATGAGAAATGTGTGTATATATATATATACTAGGTTAGTTACTCGTGTAATACACGTACTAGAATAAGTAATTTTTTTAAATAATAACACAATATGAAATACAAAAAAAATGTATCACATATATAAAGATATATTATATGGTAAAAAAATTACACATTACACAATTTGAAAATAAAAAGTTGTTAGATAATTCATAAATCATAAATTTTCTTTGTTATTTTCTATATCAAAGTTTAGTTGTAAATGACTACTTTTTTAAACCAACTCGTGAATCAAAAATCATTTTAATCTTAAACTGTTTTGACATGAATAATGTTTAATATTTTAACCGGTTAAAGAAACTCACCCGTTTCGTATTGGTTACTTATAAAAATCTAATATTAAAACTAATATAATATATTTTGTATTAAACAAATTAACATATTTATAATGGTATTAATTCTATTAAATTAGGATGGAATTATTAAAAATTGAAAATAAATTAATAAAAAGAGAAATATATTTAATATGAGAGATAAGGGGAAATTTTGTAAGAATCAATATAGTAATGACATGTGGCATAAGGAAACCTTTATTTATTAATTAGTATATATATATGTATATAACACTGGATACACGTAACATGATATTACAAGATTAAGGAACAATATTAAACTTACACATTTACACCAGTCTTCCCACTCAACCGAGTGAAATTTTGACCAAATTTAATCCACAAGACATTGCAAAAATATCCTTTTTCAACAATATTTACGACATATCATGGGGTATTAAAAAGTATATAATTTCTCCTTTTCCAAATATTTTATAGAGATACTTAGCTCCATTCACCATTGGAACCAAATGACTTTAGCCCAAATCGATCTGTACTTGTGAGATATGGCATACAAACATATATTTAGAAAATATTGCATATAAACACCCCTTGGTTTCATTATTGATTTGACAATTAAGCAAACCAACAAAATAAATGCCTAAAGTCAGCACTATTTTTCTTAAGCTGAAAGCACTCCAGTTCCTACTTGTGAATCTCTTAAATTACTTTGGCCCATAATGGATTCGGTAGACTACCCAAGACTGCTTTAGCAAACTTAACTCCCCCAAAAGAAGATACATATGTGTTAAAAGTTTGCGTTGTTTTCGTAGAGACTTAAGTAATACTCGTACTGTATATGCTGACCGATTATGGAGCTCGAAAGGGCCTTAGACGCACCAGGTTTGGGCCGAGTACCTGCTAAGAACAAATCAACCAGTTTCATCGCATGCAAGAGGGGTCTCTTACATGAGAATCAGAGGGGGGGGGGGGGGGGGGGTTGTCTCTGACGTAAAGATATTATAGAGACTAAAGTATGTAAGTAGTGAGAGTGAATGAGATGATGTTACATTTGATGACCTTTGGGCATTTATAGGCTCATGGGGTGATGTTATCTTAGCTAACACCCATTTCTCGATGGTGCTGATCAATATACTCATTTTAGCATAATAAGTTGACCTCCTCTTCTAAAGCCACTCTATTGCTTTTGCTTTGGTAGTCGTCTGCTTTTCTCTTTGTCGCAGGCTAGGGTTGTGAGTGATATTCCCTCAGTTGAAGAGAGATTTCTTCTTCGTTCGAGGCTCACATCCTTCGATCTTATCTTTCCTTGAATGATAAGATATAAGGCTTTGCTAGTTGAGAAGGCCGTATGGGCCCCTATGGTGAATGTCCTATATTTGAGACAACTCCCATTATCAATATATTCCATAACCATATAACTAGAATATATATTAAAATAACTATTATCTATGTATTCTATGAATAGATTGATAGTTAATTAATAACTTAATACTAGGTCGTCGAGTAGCTCCAAAGAGTTCCTTGGAATATAGTTCACATTGTGTGAACAGGCTCCGTTTCGAATCTCAACGAAACAACATGAAATTGGTATCAATGGATTCGTATTAATCTCGTCTACAAACCCTAGATGTCCAATCGGCCAAACATATGCGTTTAAAGGGTGCGATTTAGGTATATAGGTTACGGGTTCTTCACACTAACAATTAACCTATCAAACTGTAATCAATTTCAGTAAGTTTAGCTTTGTTGGATTCGTTTTTACCATACTAACACAGATCTATCATTTCTAGACTAATCCGAACCTAAACGAACAAGTTCTCTATATAAACGTACCGTAAACGAGTCGAACTACGAACACGAGCTGGTCTTTGATGTTGTTTTGGTCCGTCACGACGTTCCAGCACCAACGAGCTCGGGTTTTCGCCTCCGGATCTTGGTTCGGGTTTGTGGATAATGTTTGTGTGTGTTTATCAAGGTGTAGGCTATGGTGTAGAGGTGAATAATAATGGGAAGGATTAGGGTTTAAGGGGTATTTATACTCCCTTAAGCCCATGGACCTAAGACTCATCTTTCCTCTTGGTCCATAATTAATTCTATCTAATTAGCCTACTTGAATCGTTATTATTATTTTATCACTTCTCTACTAGTCCTAGTAAACTTTCCCGTCATTAACGAATAATACATTAGATATTATTCTAGGAAATTTCGGGATGTTACAACTATAGTGTCGGTGCACAAGAATGGTGCCAGTGAAGATGAAGTGACTGGCTAGGGATTAGGGTTTATATTATTTTTGTACTTCTCTTAATAATAAGAGAATGATAGTACTTTCACAACCACTACTGCTCTTTCAAGTCAGTAAAAATGATTAAACATGTTTCTCTCATGGGTTCCCCACGGTACATACTACGTAGGCGGTGTAAGCAAGTCGAGTTAGGCTGGTTTCGAGCTATATATCTAAGCTAGCTTAACTCGTCAATAATTTTCTAAACTCGAGCTCGATCAATTCGTACTTGGTTCGTTTATTACTTATCAAAATATTTAATATTCTATTTATATACATACATAAATATTTATATATATTTACAATTATATTGTTATAATACAAAATATATATTATTGGTTTATTTTTTCATCATTATGTTACATATAATATTTATCATATAATAACAATTATTGACTATTTTAGACGTACATTATAGAAAAATAACAGTTATTATATATTCATAAGATATAGACTCGCAAACCTAGTCAACTTATTTGTGTGAAGCCCGAGCTCGTTTAAACTTGTCTGAATTATAGCTTTTAATTGCTCGATCAATATTGCGTCTCTCAAGCAGTTTAGCTTGTCTACACTCTACAGTACCCATATACAATGGAGATCTTATGTGGAATTTTCAAAAAAGGTTAACCTTACAATTCATGTTATTTAAATTAAAAGTTGTTTAAATCTTAGACACTATCACAAATATTACTTACTAGTCAATCATGAGTTTTCTCACATGTGTTTAACAATAATAAACAAAGATTTTTAATATAACTACTAATTATGTAGCTATCATCACATATTCACATTAGAAGGTTTAGGTGGTCAATATACGCTGCAAAGTTATGGGGCTCCTAGGTGTCAACCTCATTGCAAGTAAAAGACAACAAACATTGGATTGAAATCAACATATTCAGAATTAATGTTCGAGGAAGCATACAACTAACTGAATGTCTGAACAAGATAATATAGAGGGAAAATTCCTAAATGGATATGTTGACCAACATTTTACTAATGTGAAAACAAACATTTAAATCCTAAACAATGACTTTTGAATGATATGTTGAACGAAAAACCATTCTTTGTCCTAGGCATGAAGGACTAGAATCTCCCTGGTTATCATGCTATTTTGGCTTTGTCATTTTCTTCTCGCTCGATAGCATCATGCAACGTTTTTCGGGTCACAGACTTCTGTAAAAAGACATAGTTATAATTAGTGACTCAGTCAAGTAGTGTTAACATACATTAATCAAAGACAGATACGGAATAAATGTTAAGAATGAATATGGAGGCGACACGTAGCTATAATAGGTAGATTTAAACAAAAAAAAATATCACATTATGTATTATTAATGAAAATTAAAAACTATAAGACGATGAATTGAGAAAAAAAAATATAATAGAAGTGAGTCGATAGTATGAAAATCAATTGTTTTTTTAACCCAATTTACTTTAAGTTACTACTCCCTCCGTCCCATTAAAAGTGTCATGTTTTGAATTTTCAAAGTCTTTATTTATATACTTTGACCTTAAATAATTTTGTTTGCATTAGATAACACTTGATGAAAGTTATATGATTTGAGTATGTTTTAAAAAATGTTTTTATCGGTATAATTTTTATTAAGTTTTATATAACACAAAAAGTATATAATTAAGGTCAAAGTTTATAAATAAAGACTTTGAAAATTCAAAATAGGACACTTTTAATGAGACGGAGGTAGTATCAATTTTCTCTAGGGTACATCAGCTCTAATATAATACTACTTCAACATGGATGTCATTATTTGAACACTGATATCAAACATCCATTTAGTACTTTATTATTTCAAGATTTTAGGTTTTAAAATGACTGGAATCCAATTTTCAATGAAGGTTAAAAAGGGTGGTCTTGAAAAAATGTTTTGGACCATTGAACTTCACCAACTTCCTGGAAATCCAACAAATGGGAGAAGGTTATTGATTGGGACTGATTGTCACTCCTTTTTGTTGTTTTCCTTTCATCTCACATAAAAGAAGATACAGTTGGTCTTGGTGTTTAATATATTGTATAATATAAAGTTTGGGTGTAATGTTGGATTTAGTTATTTAACTTAAACGCCAAACATAATATTCATTTGTGTTAAAAATATTAATGTTAACTCGAACACACTTAAGATCATGTAACAAGTGCAAAACTCGTTTAACTCATTTATTATTTTATAAAAAAAATTAAACAAGTTAACGTGTAGTTCAAGTTTTAAACGTGTTAATAAGGTTGGTGGGTTGTGATAAATGGTTAAGTATAACCTGAATATTTTGTGTTATGTTGAAAACTGACGCGCCCTAGCTAAGCAGCGGTAAAGACCTGCCTTCCACCCTAGCTGGCCCTGTTGATTCTAGTCTTATAAGATGTGATCACTTTTATTTAGAAACATGTAGTTGATACCGTTAGTGACTATGAGTAATATGAGAAACACCATAAAATACAAGCAATTTCATAAACTATTATCTTACTATATAATATACATCGGGAGTTTAGGACCATATCTCTTCATAGCTAATATAAAAGTTTATGTTAAACATAAAAACTAGTATATATCTTACAACATAAAAACTACTTGCGTAATTTACTTTAAAAAAATCTCATAAAGCTTTAACGTTATTCAAAAGTTAACATTATTGAAAAGGTTGTGACTAAATCATTATTTCACTCACATGTGTTTAGCAACAATAAACAAAGATTCATAATATAATTACCAATTATGTTCCTATCATCACTTTTGAATGTGGTCAAATATGCTGCAATTCTATGGTTTCCTGTTGAGTTTGATGTCCTCTTTATGGCAAGTTGTCAAGTTGAACACTACAAACACTGGATTAAACTAAATCAACGATATGTTTTTTTTAGTTTTTGATGACAAACAAATCTATTCTTTTAGTTTTTTGCTTTTGAATTATTAAAAATAGACGCGCCATTAAATAAAATTTCATTTTAAAGATATTTAATTTCATAAGTTAGGTCAATAACTCAATACAATTAAAACATATATCAAATTCAATATATAATGATGCAGTAAATGTGAGGATTAATCACGTTCACTGGAGATATAAAAAGTCGAAGGGCCGTAGTGTAATTATTACATTGTCAAACTCGGATACGATAGATAATTAAAAACATCTGAACGATTACAATGAGGTGGTAGGGTAAACGGGCAACCAGTTGTGTCGTAGCCCCCTTTTGAATAGCAAACCAATTAATCCTACTAAAAACAAAGTTTTGGTTCTTAGGGCCGATAAATTACGATGCACGATCCGTTAAACCCTGTTCAAAAAGTCAATGGCCTCCGGGGCTAAAAACCAAATGTGTTAAAGGCAAAAGGGATAAACACGTGTTGATTCTTTTGACAAGTTTTCTATGTTTAGCAACCTTGTCCGACGTCGCCTTCAACGCAGCCTGCCCCGCTACAAACCCATTGTCTCTTAGCCCAATAAGATGAGACACTCATGTGAGGTCCACACAAGCGTGTTTCCATCCTAACCATCCAAAAACAAGTATATCGATTGGTCGTAAGTGGACCTCCTTTCAAGTGAATCCGTTAGAAAGTTAACGCGGGCCTTCTTTTTAGCATATATTCCTGACCGTTTAAAAGCATCGCATAGAACACCCCTTACCAAATCATGTATATACTTAAACCCGAGTAACTCCTTACAGTGAACCGCATGCTCACCAAAAGAATGCAAACAAGCCTTGCGGCAAGCTGGGCATGGCTCATCCGCCGGAAATAAAAGGATCATTAGCCGATAATTTAGGATGGTTCGGTACTCCAAAGCCAACATGTGTTGGCCCAAACCTTCAATATTGGGGATAACCATTAGAAAATCCTTGGTCTGAAGGCACTCAAAAACCGCTTTATAACGAGGGGATAGATCGAACTTTACTTCTAAACTCAGACAATTCCACTATAAAGGACACTCGCCAAAGCATACTGGGCTTTATGGGCGGTTTCTTTATTAGAGAAACTACTAAGGTAGTAATCAGGAAGTGACATGTGTAAGCGATCTATCACACTCTCATAATCGGAGTCAACCTCATCCAAACCACAACCTTGAAGAACAGGGTCTTACAATTTTTAAGATTGTGTGGGCGATGCCACAAACCCATTTGTAGATTCATCTGAAGCTGAGCATAAACCCAAACCTCCAAAACCGGTCGAAAGTGACGCCAACCTCCATTAAAGATTGCCAAAGAAGGCACCACCACAAACCACTTGTCTAGAATTGTATTAATTATGTATGATAATGTGTCAAAAATCAAACTTGGTAACAATCAAGATGACGTGTCAAGATACGTATGATGTTTGAAAAGTTGTAATCGGAACACATAGGTTTGTTAAGTATAAAAGGGCGGGCGATCAACTTCAAAAACAGTCGTCAGAAATCAATCAATTCAATATAATATACACTAAGATTGACTACCGATCGATACCAAATACAAAAGTTATTTATTTATTTCAAGATTTTATTTTTTAAAACAATTTTTAGTTTTAGACAACGATCTTGGATTAACTGAATTAAATAAAAAGGACTGGGCTATAAATAAGTATTTCGAACATAAGTTGAAGGGCCTTAGTGTAATTATTACATTGTTTAGTATCTATATTACATTATAATGCATATAAGCGTCATTTCATCTCCTAATTTCTCTCTCCTTTAGACACCAATATATTAATTGTGACTTCAATCCCAGTACGCCCTCCGGTGACATCATCAATTCAATCTTCAAAGCTCTGACGCCACTTCATCTTTAATTACGATCGGTTTCATTTAACCGATTTTAAATCAACTGAACTCCCGAATCATCAAACCAATAATAATCAATGTGCCTTAACTGCTCATTCACACACGAGTTGCAGTGTGCTCTTAAGTAAAATTCGAACCTTCTCTTCTTACTTTTCTTCTATTCAAGTCACCCATTTTTATTGATTAGGAATTTTGCAAGATCTAAGATCTCGATATCGGTTTTTAAACCGATATCGAGATTCTCCCGAAAAAAATCGCGAACCAGGGTGTCATGGTTCTTGTTAATTAACCATGGAAAATTTTTGATGTATTTAATAGATATGTATAAACACTCATAGAGGTGCTTTTACATGCGTTTTAAGAGCCTACAGTGGTCTTAGAATCGGTCTAGGGTTGTGTGTGTGCACGTCATGCGCACGTATGCGAAGTTCAATTCTCATTAGGTCTGTTTTAGTTTATCCAACCTTTTGTTTGATTTTGTTATCATTACATGAAATCGATGGTATTTATTATACTACAAATTACGGTGTTATGTGCGTGTGGAATATAGGTATTACATCCATCAGTAATATGTGAAGACATGAATATTAAAATTATTTGTTAGAGGTGTTTGTTGATGCTTAAGATTGCCTTGGGGTAATTATTACATTGTTTGTATTGTAATTACTATGTATGATGACTTGTCAAAAATCAAACTTGGTAACTACCAAGATGATGTGTCAAGATACGTATGTAGTTTGAAAAGTTGTAATCGGAACACATTTGTTTGTTAAGTATAAAAGGGCGGGCGATCAACTTCAATAACAATCTTCAGAACTCAATCAATCCAATATAATATAAACTTAGATTGACTATCGATCGATACCAAATACACAAGTTAATTATTTATTTCAAGATTTTAGATTTTAAAACAAATTTTCAGTTCTAGACAATAATTTAGGATTAACTCAATTAAAGAAAAAAGATTGGGTTAAAAATAATTTTTTCGAGCATTTATTCTTCACTTGTTCTTGAAAATCTAACAACTGGAAGAAGGTTGTTATATTTTACTATGATTATGATGGATCTCATGCTCATTTTCTATTCAAGAGGCATTTAATATAGTGAGGAATTAAATAAGCTTTGTCTTTTTAAATAGTGAGGTTTGTAACCCTTATTTAACGAAAAAAAGGCATTCAAAAGAACAATTTAATAGGACTGAATCAGTAAGTGCTAACAATTTATTATCTTATGAGTTAATAACCATTTTAATAATTTAGGGGCTGTTTGGCAACTTCTGCGTTAGTAAATGTTAAATCAGTAATAGGCTGAATGGTTACGAGGCTCTGAGTTAGTAAATGTTGAGTCATTTTTTAAAACGTCGGGTGTGGTGGTTATCGGTGGCGGAGGAGGTGACAGTGGGTCGATAAGGTGGTGCGTGAGTAACTGATTGAGAGTTATGGACACATGTGAAGAGACAACGGGGTAATACCTTCATTAAACATTATTTTGAAGCTTAATGGATAAAAGGTTTACTGACTGATTCAGATGCGTTACTTTGGTGTACCACATACACTTATTAATGCTGACTGATTCAGAGATAACGTCTTAATGAAATCATTAATAAACTATCGAACAGTACCTTACTATGAAAATCATATTAAGCTTAACCCTTATTAAAAAGTTAAAATATTTTTGAAAAAGTTGCAAGGTGATAATTTTTTCTCTCACGTGTGTTAAAAGCAATAAACAAAGATTCATTATTTTTTTATTTTTTTTTTTTATAAGGTGACTGAAATCAATTTTTATATAATTTACTATAAAACGATTACAATAAAGTGGCAGGCAAACGGGCAACAAGCTGCGCCGCAACCCCCTTTTGAACAGCAAAGCCAATCCTGCTAAAAACGAAGCTTTGGGACCTAGAAGCTGAAGAGGTTCCGTGTACGACGCGCTGAACCCTACTCAAAAATTTCACAGCCTCTGGAGCCAGAAAACCAAATGTATCAAAGGCAAATGGTAGAAAGACATGTTGATTATCTAAACAAGCTTTCTCGTGTTTAACAACTTTGCCCGATTCATTATCTAATTACTAGTCAATAATGTAGCAATCATCACTTTGGAATTAAGGTGGTCAAATATATGCAACAATTAATCTTATGGTTTCTTTTGAGTTTGATGTCCCCTTCATGCCAACTTGGCAAGTTGCAGACAGAAACACCGGATTAAAATCAGCAATATGACGTTCATTTAATTTGTTGCAAATTGTTTGTACTATTTTGATGATTTTTCTTGTTTAGAATTGTACTAAAATATAGTAAAGTTGGCATTAAAATAATTGCCTTTTAATTGTATTGAATCTCACTTAGATTTTACCATTTTGTATATTGGGTTACTTCAACAAATTAGCTAGTAACGACTCATTTGTTCTTAGTCTTTTGAAACTTTTTACTTTTAAATAAAAAACAAATCTAGTTTTTTTTAATTATTAAAATAGACAGGCGTGATTAAAATAGGTGCCGGGTTCGATATAATTTTGGTTCAAGTAAATGATGTTACGTAGGTGATTTCCTGTTTCATAACTATCGCAATATCACCACACAGAACAATTAAAATTTCATATAAAGTTAATAATATTAGCGTGTTTCATATAACCAAAGCATAATCAAGTTTAGTACATTATGATGCAATCAACCATGTATAATATAGTATTGAGTCATTCAATTTGTTATTGATATAATTCCACTTTGGCCTATTGAGACATCTTCTTAAGGTTAGACGATAATAGTCCCAGTTTAGAAAATTATTGTCACCGGTCTCATCTTACACATTGTTTGTTTTTATTGGCCCCCCCATAATTAATAAAAAAACCCGTAAATGATATTTTAGGGTTTTTAATATGAAGTTTGATACAAGTCGATTGTGTGAAGAATTTCCAAGACAAGACTCAACTCTATTCTTATTTCTATTATAACAAAGGTGTAATGATTTGACAATGGTTACCAAATACGTAAGTTTAGTTCTTCATTTCAAGGTTTTAAAATGACTATCCTATTTTCAACTCATGAATTAATCAAACAGATGGGGTTTAAAAATAACTTTTGGGACCAATAATTCTTTACTAGGTTCATGAATAACAAACGGGAGAAGGTTATTGAAAGGGACCATTGACTTCTCCATCATGTCCTTTTCCTTTTGTCTTATCTAAAAGAACAAGACCATCCGTAGTCAAGCGTTTCCGGCCACGTTTTGGGGAATAACGCCGGGTCACACCGCGCCCCCCGGCGTTTTGGGTAATTGTTTTTCCAGCGTCTTCAATATAACGCGATAAACGGCTCGAAAACCAAAAAAAGTATCCGTTGAAGATATATTTGGTGTGTGTGTGTATATATATATAGATATATACCGGTTGGTGGAGGATCGGAGTTCGTTGAACAGATGAGGATGAACAGGTGAGGATGAGGATCGGGAAGCTTTTGAGGATGAGGATCGGAGTTCGTTGGTGGAGGTCCGGTGGTTGGGATCTAATTGGAGGTCCGGTGGTGGGGATCTGATTGAGTGTTTGTGTTTTGTGGTTCATATTTGATATAGGTGGGTGGATATGGTTTGCTGAGAAAATATAGTTTATACAAAAAAACTTTATAAAAAATATATTTAAAGAAAACAAAAGGTGCAAAATTGATTGGGCGCCACGTGGCTCATAACGCCTGGGGGTGGAGAGTTATGACTACAACATGTTTTTGTAAAAACACCATAACTCTGACTAGGCGCCACGTGGCGTATAATGCCTGAAGGTGGAGAGTTATGACTACACATGGTCTAAATAGGTGTTATTCTTTTGTCATGTATAAAAGATACTTGCTCTAGATTTCTAATGTAATATATGTGTAAGGTGATTTATGCTATTGTAAAGTTTTTCTACTTTTACTTATTTTTTTAATAGATTAAGGGGGTGTTTGGAATTTCTTATTTTTACCTCCTCATGACTTATGAAAAAGTCATAAGTTACAACCTTTTGTGACGTTTGGAACTTTTCCATTCACGTATTAATCAAACCCAAACACATTTATAACCTTTTAATAAATTTTAAGTCATAAGAAGGTAAAAATAAGAAATCAAAAACACCCTCTAAATTTACGTATCTTCATAGATTGAATCACTTATTTTTTATTTCACACTTTAACCATGTTTTGAATTGAAAAGAAAAATATTATGTTTCAAAGGTTTTTAAAATTTAAATTAGTATCTTTTTAGTTTTTTTATAAACTCATCACAATATTTATTTTGTTTACAATTTTTTTTATTAAAATTAAATTAATATAGTTTTCATTTTTTATAAATTGATCATAAAGTTTTTATAGTTAAAAGGTTAGCTGCAAAGTTTTATTTATTTATCTCTCATCGTTGTGGCATAAATCTAATGAGAATCGAACCAAATCCAATATCGGTGATGGTATTCGTTTTATGGTTTTAAATTGATGTAAACATGTGTTGGTATCCTTTTTGACATATCACTACTTTATTCGTTTATATGTTTTTGATTTATTCGAACATGTGCCGACTTCCTTTTTGGGCATTAAAACTACTTATTTCTTTATTTGACAAAAACCAAACTAAAATTATGATGGTTATGAAACTGCGATTACCTTTAGCAATGAAAGTGAATGTTAGAGGCTAAGTTGTGGTTATTATCGGCCAGTGATTCATACATCGAATTACTAACATCCAATTTTCTTTTGATTGACACATCGAGCGTTAGTACCATACGTGTACCATAACGAATTGAACCAATACTTACCGAAACCGAATTCACGCCGCATCTTTGAGTTTTGACTAGTAGTAGTTCAATATTTTTATAATTAGTGATTAAGAGTGGTATAATAAACATTTTATAATACAAACATCTTTAAAAATACGCACTTAATACGTGATATGAAATCCATAAAGAATGTATGTTTTAATTGCATGGACGTAATAAAACTCGTAACATAAAGGGTTTATAAAAGTCGTGTAACATGATCGAGTTACCTTCTTCGTCCCCTCAATCCGTCATACTTGTTTATCTTATATGTTGTTTAGCTCGTAGAGTTTCCTTAAACCTTTCATTGGAATTCATTTCAAATAGCTCCCTCAACAATAGAAAGGTTTAAATGATTCTCATACCTTATGGAAGTCAAAAGTCAAACATTCTAATGAAAATGTAAAGTTCAAACATTACCCGTGTACCCTTCCTATGTACTTCCAACCAAAATCATTTATTAATAATACCCTTCATAATAAAAGATTATAATCTGGTACCTCCTCACCCTTATTTTCATAACTAAAACAAATTTACCCATTTTAAGTAGCTAAATTTGAAAATAAACAAAATCTTTAATTTTGTAGCTAGTTTTGCTATTTAAAGTTAAAAATTAATATTATCATTAATTGTGGTAATAATGTTAGTTTAAGTAATATATCATTTTAAAATTGGCCAAAGTTTACCAATATAATGTATGTCAAGAACCTACATGAAGGAGTTTAATATAATGTATGTCAAGAACCTACATGAAGGAGTTTGATGATAGCGTGTTATTCAATAGTGTGGCAAAAAAATGCTAATTCGGTTGATAATCTCGCATAGAAAAAGGGCTTGTTATATGACAAAATGAGAGTCCGTGAAGCTGTGTCGATCATTGCAATGAAATTACAACTAAATATTGGCTGTCCTGCTTATAAATGGCTAAAACATTATATGCATTCATATTTATAAACTTGGTATTCATCATATGTTTTGATCCTATACACGAGTAGCATACACGACATAAAATATGTTCAGATATTTAAAAAGTGTCTCGAGTGTTCTATCTGATTTTTATTTTATTCAACATGCGAATACATAGGTTATAACCAAACATATCTACAAAATTTTCTAATATTCCGATTTCTTTCAAACATTTTAATTTTGTTAAAACATTTTACAAACCAAACACTGCTTGTGATATTTTCCTCTCCAGTGCACGAATTTCTTCTCTTTTGTATTATCTTGGAATAATATATAAGTTTTCAAATTCCCTCTCTTTTAGAAACTTAATTAAGTAATTTTTATTTTGTATATGTTTTAAATAAACTGATAATGTTTTCCAAGCATAAAGTATTTAAAATGTTAAAGGTTGTCTTGGGTCTTCTGGACTCATATTAGTCTTTAACAGTACAAATAGAAATATATAAGTAATATTCCGTACCATATTTGTTTCCATAAATATATAATTAAAGAAAAAAGACATATTATAGAGAGATTGGCAGTAAAAGTCATGGGGGTAGCTACAAAAGTATTCATTTGAATATGTTCAACTTTCCCATTGTGTGAAAAGGCTCCAAGAAACGTGTGAAAACCACAATTTTTATGAAAACTAAATTGTCAAGTTGTATGCTAATGCAAGGGTGAAGCTTCCTTATGGCCTGGGGTGCCTCCCGCTTCCCTGCATGCACTTTCAACTATCGTTCAAGCTTCGTTGCTGGTTCACTGGTTGTATGAAATAGTTAAAACTTAAAAGAGATTAATTATTTTAGTTGATAACCGGATGATGAGAAACTAGGACATGTAAAGAAGTTATAAAAGGTGGCCGACGCCCAAATCTTGAGGAACACAAACAATCAACTAACTTATAAGTAAAATGTTTCATAGAGAAGTATCAGTATGTGCATATGCCTTAATATAGAGGGACGTTTAGTTTCATAACTTGCAAGTTTTACATTATACTATATACTTATTCTTTTTAGAACTTGCATGCTTTTCATTATACTTATGCATTATGTTTGTTTCCTTCTTTTCCTTGTGTTCGGGTAGATTGTATTATATATTTATGTGTGTGTTTGACTATTTAGGGACATTTAATTTTGTTTTGTCATCGTAGTTGTAGCTCTTGTCATCATAATATGTCGTCCCGCCTCTTTCTATGGCATCTATGGCCTTAGATATGTCGTCGTCACCGCTTATAATATTCATGTATTTTTATTCTTTACGCTACCACTATTGCCTTCCATCCACCATCGTCGTTAGTCGTCACATAATTTAGTTTCCTTAATGTTAAGAATTTTTATGGGGTTTCACACTTCTTTTGAGATATTGAGTTTGTCTTATACTAATAAATTTTTTTTTTTACTCCGGTATGAACATTCGACGTTCTCATGTTCCAAATTTGGGGTAATGTTAGAGAAAACATATTACTTAAAATTTATATATTCATATTGTTTTAATGAATTAGTAAAATGCTAACAAAAACAAAAGTTAAGTAAAAGAAACAAACATCAAATGTGTTATCATGACTAGTTTTAGAAGTTTATAAAACAAAAATGAATTTCACCTTAGATATAAATAAAATAAAGATACTTTAGATACATTTCTTACGACATATATTATTGTTAATAACTTTAGCTCAACTGACACGGAAAGAGAATTGAAGATTTTAGATCGAAGTCGTAAAGTTTTAAGTTTGAATCCGATCCCAACTCAATTTTACCATAGTGGGATTACGGCTTGACGGGTTTTCCACATAACAAGAGGCGGGGGCTAGCTATATATTGCAATCTGTAATTATAAACGTATGAAATCGTCTTTTGCTATTGAGTTACCCCAAATTAGCCTATCTTAGATGGTGTTAAGAAAAACAACATATGTTATTAATCTTTTATTTAATTGAATTTGATATTATTATTTTGTTACCTATCGAGAATTAGTTCGGTGGACAGTTTTGCCCCTTAAAACAAACCGTTTGTTTAAGCACATATGGAAACAACTAAGGGTTAGTGTAGTCATTTTACTCATGCATACGTCATAAGAAAAATGGATTTGACGTCACTAATTTTTAGCCACTCGCATGTATACACGTGTAATAAAAATTCTAGTCTTAGTCTAAATGGATAACATTAGTTTAGCGCGTGGCCGTGGAACTCACTCTCCAATTCTTTTTTAGAATTATTGTCTCTAGATTGTTTAAAAATACATTAATTAATGTTAATAATGGAAATATAAATTTACCTTTTCCTATATCATTGATGGGTGTGCTAACTTGCAATTAGATCTCACAAATCCAAATATCGTATGGAGTCTACCTCTTGGCCGGAAAGTTTACAAACCAATAGGATCAAAGCCATTCAAGAGCTTACAAAAGGTCAAAACTTAAGGAATAAGCTTGGAGAAATGATCGGTTGCCAGAAAAAAATAGAATCTGATCTCAAGTTAGTCAACGGTGTAACGTTACAGATCTTGGGGATGTTTGATAACACCCTTTCAATCTTGCAATCTTCTGACCTCAATGAGATTCCTCATTATCCAACTAATGATGCGAGATCTCAAATCAGCTGGAGTGAGCAGAAGCCAAAAGATTCTGCTGAAAGCAACAAGACTATGAAACCCAAAAAAACAAAAGGAGGATGTTACATTAGAAGGTATGTTCTAAATTACACCGTTTTTAACTAGATAAATGCATAATGGTATCCTTAAAATGTGTGTATGTGATGTAAGATTTGTACTCTCATAAACTTATATTTATCTAATTCAACATATGATATATATGTATATGACAAGATATTATGTGTGTGTAGTAAGTTGATAATAAATACTTTGTTTGGGCTTATGTAGAAAGAATACTTCGATGATTACAAAGATAACTTCTAATTTAATTGATGACGGATATGCTTGGAGAAAGTACGGTCAAAAAGCTATCCTCAACTCAAAACACCAAAGGTAGTACTTATGAATTCAACATAAGAAATTAATGATTTGCTAATCTTTTTCTTTTCATAGTAAACTCTAACAAAGATTCACTGTTGATTAAATTAATAAAATTTTACTATTACAGATAAGAAATACTTATTTATTATAATATGCAGGAACTATTATAGGTGTAGTCATAAGTTGGAACAAGGGTGCCAAGCGACCAAACAAGTTCAAAAGACCGATAACAAGCTATCAACGTACAAGATAACATACATTGGACTTCATACTTGCAACAATTCACATAGAGCTCCTCAAATCATTGTGGAAGATCTACATCCCAATGATAATTCAACCCTTATTAGTTTTGGCACAAATATACTTATGGAGACAAATAAAGTTGGCACTTGTTTCCCATCAATCAAACATACACCTAAGGAGGGTTTTCCATCTTTAGGCTCTTTGAAACAAGAACAAGTTTCTTCATTTGATCACCATACCCCATGGGATCCGATCTTGGAACTCTCGCAATTTCCATTAGAACCCATGTCTATGATAACATGTGCATTTGATAGCGATGACATGGTTTCGTCAGAGGTATTTCCGTCTACATGTAGTACACATGGTTATGAGATCGACGACATGACTGAATGCCATGACTACGGTGATTTCCTTTTTGGATGGTAACTACATAATGTAATATATATGTAATATTCTTTATGACATGTAATGATAAATAATACGGTTAAGCTTGATTTTAAGACAATTTTTGAAGCATGTATTGTAGTCTATTTGAGTTTTAGTTAGATACATAAATATGAAGTTATGTGTGAGCATTTCGCATGCCGATTCAAGAAAATCAAGGAGACGAGGAACCTACCTTGACAGGAGTGAGACTAAACTAAATTTACTATAGTAGCGCAGGTCCTCAGTCATTTCTTTTTTTACTTCTTGTTGACAATTTAATTGGTTTCGGGCAAATCTGATGTGAAAACCAACCAAACATGACTAACCAAAGAACAATAATAAAAATCTAGTTTATTGTGTGTGTGTGTGTGGTGGGGGGGGATTTACTTTTCCAAGAGCTTCAAAAACTTTTATGGGTCTGGGTAAACTAGGATTTGCATATGAAGAACTTGGATGTTCATATTACACAACTCTAGTTAGTATGTAAATATGTGTCAATATCGGCACTTTGAATTGATATATTAGTGTTTATTAGTTTGCTTTAATTCATTGTAGATTTAGCAAAACAACTTGTTCGGCCCGACGCCCGCCTCAAGTGACCCAACATAACCATGACGAATCCACACCATAATGGTCTGATCATCGGGTTTGATTTTTCATTGTTTCGGTATGTCTTGGTAGTTATTTAAGGGATGATCCTCCTTATAAATAACCCTGAATTTCTCTACACCTTGTGTGTGAGACAAGTCCTCTTTTTTACTTTCCGTTTTGCTTAAGTTTTTGAAATTGTATGTCAAACAAACAACCTAAAGCATTGAAATCTCATTCTAGCTCCATTTTTTACGTAGTTTAATTAGTTACTAAGCTCTGACATAGAACACAAACATATAAAATAATAGTATTAATCATAATAAAAAATTATTAATGTATGTGTCCAAACTAAAATAATAGTATTAATCATAATAAAAAATTACTAATGTATGTGTCCAAAGTTAGCGTGAACACATTTTCACTATTTTTTTCCCCCACAATCCAACCCCCCCCCCCCCCCCCCCCCTTCTCAAAATGAAGACCGAACATAAGACATCAGTGTCATGAATTAATTTGAATAATTTTGTCTACCATATGATAGAAAGTGTTATCCTTTAAACATTCCCTTTTAAGTTTACTAATTGCCAATAGAACTTGATTTTTGAACTAAAAGTAGTTCGTATAAATTACAAAAATACACATTCACACAAAATTTACTTTAACTTGGTCAACTCCTCTTTTCATGTCCATTATGGTCATGATACACCTGCCCAGTTCCACAAGAACTCTAGGAATTACACCACCGTAGTTCCAATCAAAGCGACCATATTTCCTCTTACTAGGTGATTCCATGAATTATTAAAAGCACCATGGCTAGCCTGATTTACACCTGCAACTAACCTCATTATGTCTATCCGCACATCAGTGTCACTTTTTGGGTACTCCCTCGTAGTGACCCCCACCCCCCCCCCCCCCCAACAAAAAAAAATACACACACACACACTTTTCTCATCCCCCATAGTTAGTTCAAATTGTATTTGACCTAGGGGATGAATGATTTCATTTGAAACAACAGAGATTGGTGCATTCACAATTTCAAGCCTTGCTTGGTCTGCTGGATCCAACTTCCTGAAACATTGCTCATACATGATGTCTGATTCGCTGCCAGTGTCCACTAGGACTTTTGACACTTCATAATGAGCAATGTGTGTAGTGATGACAAGAGTACTGCTGATGGAAGGGCCTCCCCTGATTCTTGGGAAGATTACTTGTTGCTCGCGCCAATCTCCTTGGATTTGCGCGTTTCTCTTTCTTGATCCTTGCCCTTGCCTTCCTCCCTCGGCTACACAGATTCTTTTGAACTTTTTACTGGCAGAGGCTCCTTCTGGTTGCTCATTTTCTGGTCTTGAGTTTTTCACCAGGTGAGCCAGCTTGCCTGATTTCACGTCTTTTTCAATTGCATCCTTCAAGTGGTGGCATGCATCAGTGTTGTGTCCTGTGGACTTGTGAAACTCATAATACTTGCCACTGTTTGATGGTCCCTTGTGGTGTAGTGGCTTGGGGCTTTTGAATTGGACATTCTCAGTGCTTAACACTTGTGAATGTGTTTTAATGAGGGGAGTCCATATTCTTGGCAGAGGTCTGTTAGGATCTCTGCCGCCTTCCGTCTTGTCACCCTCCCCGTGATTACGAACGTCTTTTTGGGGCTGGGGTGAGTTTGGTTGCGCCTGCTTTTATGCGGAAGAAAAACTGGTTGGTTGCAACCTGGACCATACAGAGTTCTGTTTGCCCCTTCTTTCGTTGTTGCGCGGTGCCTCTGCTTGATGCCCTCTTTCTCTCGCTCTATCTTGGGCAATTTGTTTTTCATTTCTCGCGAAGACTCGCGATGCTTCCATTAGCTTGGCCCAAGTGGTGGGCATGCCATCTCTGCTCACGAGAGCTCGGCGGAGTTGATCACTGCGCGCGCCTTGTATAAAGGCCAAGCGCAATAGTTGCTCAGTGATACCTCCGATTGCCAGAGACTCCTGATTGAAACTAGTTATGTAGTCTTCAATCATTTCATCATTCCTGCGCACGCAGTGCATGATGTCATCAGGGTCGCGCGTGTGTCTGCGCTGCTGTACGAAGTGAGCTTGGAACTTTTCCAATAGTTCCTCGAACCCATCGATTTGCCCAGTAGGCAAGCTCTCGAACCAGACACGAGCCGCGCCCGTGAGGCAGCGAGCAAACATGTGACACCATGTTGGCATCGTCCAGCTTTCTAGGTTTCCAGTGTTGTAAAAACCTTGTAAGAAATCGTCTGGATCTGTTGTGCCGTCATATTTGCCCAAACCACTTGGCATCTTGGTTTTGTGCTGAATGGGGGCCTTCGCGATGCGCTCAGTGAATTTTGAATGTTTCACTAAGATGGCTGGCCTGTACGGTGTGGTTACGTCCACTTGCCCTCTCACTGGTGGGCTGTACGGTGTGTGCAGATCCAGATCGGCTCTGGCTCCACGCGCCATGTTTATGTGCGCGCGGAGCTGTGAGCCTCCTGCATGAGTATCTCGCGTCTTCCTGATGCTGTGCACTTCTTCATCACTAAACTCAGCGTGTTCAGTGTGAACAGAGTGACCCTCTTCCGGCGCGCGCCCCCTTCTTGTTCCATGAACAGTTTGCTTATCAAACGCTTGCCTTTGTGTTTTGTGTTTGACCAGCTCATTGTACTTGTCCATTAGACGTCGTTGCTCGTTTATGAGCCATTCTTTTGGATCATTGGTTTCATCTTCTGGACCCATTGGTCCTTTTTGTTTCTCGCCGGTAAGATTTCGGAACGTGAGATCGTCTGGAGGAGTTTCAGTCTGGCCATGAGGAGTTGTGATGAATGGATGGTTACTGGTGGTGCGCGTAGAATCACGCGGCACCCTCAGAAACTGCTGTCCCTCATTAACATCCTCATGTTCAATATCCTCCAGAACTTGATCGACGTTACGAACGCCAGAAACCATGGTGAAAATTTTTTTTTTAGAGATCTGATGAGATTTTGTTGCCGTTGTAACAGGTGATGGCGCCAATGAAGAAACGTGGACCGACTCACTGGTAGACGATCAACTTTCCTCGGGTGTGATTATGCTATTTCACCGATGGATCTCTGGGATCTGGATTCTTCCACCTACAAAATGAACAGCACCGTAAACTTACCCCTCAGAAAGGGACAGAGGGGTCCTCTTTGGGGTAACCCTCCGGTGTGAGAATAAGTGTTTGTAGGAGAAGATAATAATATGAGAGTAAGGAAATTGGAGAGTATTGCTTAATATAGCTGAATACTGTGTAATTGGATGTACATCTCCTTGTGGAGTTGATGTGGTATTTATAGTGCTAGGGTTTCCAATGATTGGGCTCAGACCCAATTAGGGCTTTTTTGGCCTCCTCCTATTGCTTCGCGCCACGTGTCCTTGGGACACCTGGTGCTTTTTCATTTTCATAATCACGTGGTAGCACATGGGTTTTGCTGAGTTGTCCACCTTTCATTGGCAGCTGTCAACATCAGCATAATCTTATTCCTTAAAAAAGATACCTTCTGGAAGGTTGTGTGACGTGCACAATCAAGGTTGCCCTAATCCTGATTTGGATAAGGACGAGGTTGATTATGTGCACGTGTGATATGCGCCTATCCTGAGGATGCGCGAGGTCTTCTCTTTATTCTCACGAGCAGATGTTTCATGCGCAGATGTGATATGCACAAGCATGTGATATGCGCCACGAACGGATGCGCCACGCGCAGATGTGATATGCGTGAGCATGTGATATGCTTGAGCATATGTGATGCGTGAGCATATGTGATATGCGTGAGCATATGTGATATGCGCCATGCGCATAGGTTTTGGCTTTGTGCCTTCATAATATCTTGATTTCAAGTCTCTTGTCTATATCTTGTGGGTTGACCCGCCTCGCTCGGTGTTGAGGCGGGTACATACCTGTTCAATTTTGTTCTTATTAAAAGGTTCCAAAGATGTTTAAAGGGTGGATTCCATAAGTGGTCAAAAGAATCATGCACGTTTAATGAAGACAAATAATAACTCCACTTTTGGAATCGTTAACACGTGTGGGTTTACTTATAGTTTATTGTAGGGGGGCTGCTGCTGGTTTTTCAAAGAGCAAGGGTTTAGTTTTGAAAATAATTTAAGATTCGGATTATTTGTTTATGAACATGTTAGATAAATAAGTTGTAGTTTGTTCATTAAAAACTCATAGATTCGACCCAGAAATGATGAGTACGAATTAAAGGTACCTTGCTGGTTTGAATAATATTACAAAATTGAAAAAGTTGCTAGTTAATTAAATAAGTTATCCAATCGAGTTGTCTATACCTTGTATAATGATAGTTTGACATTTTGTTAAGGATGTTTGTTTTTGGCTTGAGCAAATTCATTTATCAAATAAGATCGAGAAATTGTTGGTGGAAGGAATTATTTTCTTGGAAGACTAGAAATAATTAAAGCGGACGACTTGGAGACGTGGCTTATTTTCAAATCTATTTTACATTACATTTCTTGTTTTTTTTGGATAGTCACTAGTAACAAAGAGAGAATGACTATTTTTATGTAATTTTGTTTTTTTGTTTGCTTGGTTAGCTTTTTCCAACAAGCTCCGTTAGTTTTATAAATCTCTCCATTCAAAAAAAAAGTTTCTGCCATTTTGTTATCATAATGTTGCTACTGTATGCTTGATCCCATAGTGTAAGCCAAGAACTTCTAGTCTTGTAATTTTATAAAAGGATTACTAATGCCCTTACTACAAAAAAATAAAAAAAATAAATTAAACAATATCTTCAACTTAAAAAAAACAACATAAGGAATTAATAAAGTCCTAACATATATACCATATGTTTCTTCTTTGTCCTTTAATTAAGGTGATTTCGTGACCAGAATTTGAACTTTTGAAATTCACTATAAGCCACCCATGGAAAATGGTGAATGAAGAATTGAAGATGATGACAAGTGAAGGTGGGATATATATGAAGAAGACAATGGGTTAGAGTTTTTTCAATCTTATTAATTAATTTTGTTTGTAAGGGTATTTTAGTTATGATATTTTATAATAAGTATTTTGCTATGTGCGGATATGTGTTTAATAACGGTAATTTGGTTATTTTGCTAAAAATTAATAAGTTCGTTTAGTTTGTTCATAAAATAGAACAAAGTCGTTGGATAAAGAGAGATAATATATGGACCATCCGTGTAAAAAAGGGAAATTATTTGAAAAAATAAAACAAATACATTTGCTCTTCAATTCTCACTTAATAATATATAACTAGGTTAAATCCCGTGTGATACACGGGCTGCTAAAATAAAAATAATATAGCAATTTGGATAAACAACCAAACCAATCAAATTATTGCAATCATACAAATTCTTATTGAATGACATTAAAAGTTGTTACTTACTATTTTAATTGAATGACATTAAAAATGTGTGTATACAAAATTCTTCAAATATGACTTTCAAAAAGTTAGCAAGTCTTTAAAATCAACATCAAAATGACTAAGCCAGCCCAATAATCAAAATTTCCAGATTTCTCAAATTACTCCTCCAAGCATGTTCAATCCTTTGAATATTTGTATACCCTCTAAACCATCTATTGTCCGAGGAATAATCAACAGTAAACAGTTGACAGATCACTTCATATTGCAAATTCATTGTTGACTTCCCTAATTTCCTATAACTCTGATTATTTTTCCAAAGGACATCTTTGACCTTACTCGTATAAACAATGCGCATTGTGTAATATTTAGCATTTATTGATCCACCAAGCTATGGTCAAGAATAATACAAACATTTTGAACTTTTCATATGTCATGTTTGACCAGAAAAAGTCAAACATGACCACATATCCAAAACTGCAAAAAATGTTACCACTATTTTGTTATCTTTGCTACCAGTTGGGCATGAGATCATAGTCATTTTCATACTTTTTTAGTAGCAGCACGAATAAAAGGTGATTACTCAAATGGTTCTGACATAATACTCTGGTAAAATGAAAAAACCAAGTCAATTTGAAATATGAGTCACTAAATGGAAAAATAATGTATGCAATAGGCATGCTCCAAAATTACCCTTTTGCTAAACTGGAAACCTGCAGTTTAACCCTTATGCTAATATTTCAAATTTGTATCTTGCTCACTACCGAATGCATATCCATATGATAAAAATTTGATAATTTTATTAATTAACAGAATGTTGTTAATTAGTTTGGTTGCACATTTGATTGTTCTGATCTTATATATAAACATTCCAAATAGGTTTAGTAATAATAATAATAATAATTGTTTAAAACTCATGATTAACTTGACCCGACTCTTCCTAATCCGTTTCAACCTGAACTTGACCACCATAGTAGGGTGGTGGAGTATAAATCTGTAGGAGTCGATAAGTGGGTGCCCTACTCCTTTTAGTGATATTTACAACTGAATATGCAAAATCAAAAACACAATGAATTAGAAAAAGCAGAAAGTATGAAAAGACATTAGAACATTTTTTCTTTGATCACTTCAGAACTTGCTCAACCACATTTTTTTCATAATTTTACCAATGTTTATAATATACCCGCAAGTAAAAAGTTCGTGTTATATAATGATTATAGAATTAGGGTTTCAATTGAAAGACCTCATATTACATATAAATCAACTACGTGAATCAGACTACATGTTTCTGATTACATGAATCGCATTAAGAAGATTGATCGATTGAACATGTTGATAGGATTACAAAGATTGATCGATTGAACCTAATTGAATATGTGAATCGATTGAATCCAATTGAAGGTGTGAATCCGATTGAACCTGTGAAATCCATTAAATATTTGAAAGTGAAACGATTGAATATGTGAATCTGATTATAAAGGTTCGATAGTTACTTGACTACTGATGGATTTCAATGTAACTTGTGAATTGGCTGATGATAAAAATTCTGAACATGAAAGGCGCCGTGACTTAGATTTTGAAATTGATATAAAATAATAAAAAGAAAAAATAGAAAATGCCATGTGACACTTTAGAGATATTTGGTGATGTATAGTAGAATTTTATGAAAAATCAACTGATTTAAAGATAAAATTAAACAGAAATTATGGGATGGCCTATAAGAGGACTTTTTTGTTTTTTCTTTTCAAAAACGACGATTTTTTTATATATTAATATACAAGAGATTTTAGCTTCTTTTTTTTTCCATTAAAATGAGTTTCTCTCTCATTTAAAACAAAAACATTATGATATAATTGTAATAAATGAAAAAGGAAATTTTGCCACATTTTCATCATGCGTAAATAAGGCATGGAATGATTTTACACACTTTGAGTATGACATTTATATTACTCTTTTTACAAGAGCATCTGCAATAAAAAATTTTTTTTTGGTGTTTTTACAAGAGAGAGAGAGAATATAAGATGGAGGAGAGAGATGACGAGGTGAGGGAAGGCATGGTTGAGTTCTTGTGAGGGAGAATGTGTTTTATGGATTGTGAGTGGGTAAGAGAGAAAGAATGGACCAAGTGACCGAAGTAGATGCTGTAATCTAATAAAAAAAACAAGTATTTATAAGACTTAAATGACTATAACTAGTATGGGTAAGTAATGTCGTCTTCACATGAAATCAATAGAAAATGCAAGTAATATTCATAACTTATTAAATATTAATCTAGACTGACAGATTACGTCAAACGGTTCAGAAAAGATAATTTAAAAAGACATGATTACTTTTAATTAAATGTATACAATATAAGAAAAGTGATTCACTCCAGGTTCAGGTTCAGGTAATGTGATGACTAACTAATCATAGATTCGGATAAATTGTTTGCGCAATAATTACTAGACCTAATAGTTTGGTTGTGATGACAAATGATACGCTAACCGAATTGTTGACACAACTGAACCCGATCTACCCAGTTACTAGTTTATATTATGAAAATCAATTAGGTTACAATGACTAACGATTGTTAGTTCAATGACACAAAAATCTAGTCCTAAATGATGATGAACCCAACCAGATAAGTGATGTAAAATTCAATAATCAACGACACAAACTGTTTAAACAACCCATTGATAACTCAAACAAGATCAAATAATAAACACTCAATCAAGTTAATAATCATTAACTCAAATAGAAACTGATCAAAGCCAATTACACAAAACTCTAGCCTAAAGTGAACACAACGAATTTAGCATGACATTAGCATCATGAAAGAGTTGCTTGTATGATGAAATCATCAAAGGATGAAAGCATTTGATGATCTGATGAACCGGAAGCTTTGAGATGGTGCAAAATCGTCCTAAGGATTCTCCCTAGCTGCTGGAATAAATGATATCTCGAATAGAGGCTGAACAACAATTATAAGCTCAACTAAAGTTTTTCTTCCTGATTTTAGGTTGCCTCGTGTTTTGACCATCAGTTCGCGTAGCGCGAAGCAAACTGACCCCATATTCAGTTTTGTCTCGTCGAAAAACACAAAATTCATATATTATGAGTCCCATAACTCATAATCTAGGCTGAGATATGACCGTTTTAATAAAAGACACTTTTCCGGTAACTCGTATTGTTCAGTTTTTGCCTCGGCTTCGGGTTTCTTATCCAAACCATTCTTGAATCCTTCTTAACCATCCATATATGTTTCTCTATGCTTCCGTTTTCTCGAGGCGTGCTTAATCTTCATCTGGATGGCTCTGAATTAGCTCATTTAAGCTCCGAACACCTGCGATTATAAAAGAACTTAAATTAATTGTGTTCGTTATATATAAATAATTAAATATATTAAATAACACATATATACACATGATTTATAACCGACCATAAGTGACACTTAAGATTCATTTTTATTCTAATAATCACCTTTATTGGTGATGATCTAAGTTCTAATAATTTGTGCCTGAAATTGATAAAATGGGCAACATGAGCATCAATGAGAAATGTGTGTATATATATATATATACTAGGTTAGTTACTCGTGTAATACACGTACTAGAATAAGTAATTTTTTTAAATAATAACACAATATGAAATACAAAAAAAATGTATCACGTATATAAAGATATATTATATGGTAAAAAAATTACACATTACACAATTTGAAAATAAAAAGTTGTTAGATAATTCATAAATCATAAATTTTCTTTGTTATTTTCTATATCAAAGTTTAGTTCTAAATGACTACTTTTTTAAACCAACTCGTGAACCAAAAATCATTTTAATCTTAAACTGTTTTGACATGAAAAACAATCATTTTAATCTTAAGGTATTTGTTTT
The DNA here is from genome assembly GCF_021521415.1 of Bidens hawaiensis. NCBI lineage: Eukaryota > Viridiplantae > Streptophyta > Magnoliopsida > Asterales > Asteraceae > Bidens > Bidens hawaiensis. The sequence continues at coordinate 31,630 of NW_027501715.1, forward strand.
TCATGTCTGTTTTTTAATCAGATTTAATCTTAGTTACAAATTTGTTACTCATTTAATTGATTGTGTGATCTATATTGGTTCTTAAAGCTCTTACAGCGTACTCATCAAGTCTAAAAATTGTAGTCCCAAAACGACCACACGAACGGTTTTGCTCTCGATAAACGTGTCGAGATGGGTGCGGTAAATCAAACGACCGAACATAAATAAAACATAAGATATGAACGATCTCGTTGTCGGCTAAAGATTAATAACATAAAACAAGAACCGACCCACCCAAGGTGAGCTCCCCTTGGTTGGATGATTTACACCATTGAAACACACACTAAAATAGAAAACAAGTTTCCTATTTATAGCTAAACAATACAAATAAACTAGAAGATCTTCCGTTGAAGCCAAACGCGCGTTCTCGAAACTCTCGTTTCGTGTCCGGTTTTCTCGTCGGCTTTAATTATTTCCTTGACCATAATTATAATTAATGGTTTCGTAATTTGAATCGCAAGTCACAAATATTGGCCTTACAAAAATATCCTTCCTCTAACATGTTTATGATTCGCTAGTAAATATTGTACACGTGTATTTTTGTTACACCTTGTTTCTACATCGAATAATACAGTAAGATTGAAAACATCTATATCAAAGTTCATTAAAAATACATTGTTAAATAAACTATATATCAAGCTCATTAAAAACTTATATCAAAGCTCATAAAAAAAAGGCATTGCAAGTTTCGGGTTCTGGTTACGATTATATGTTATATATTAATTACTAGGAGGTATTTGACTTTCTAGTACGAGTGATTGCTTCCATACTGCTAACTATGAAGTATTTGATTGTATGGATCATGAGAACTTACGTGCTTCCATAAAGCCAACTTAGAAGTATTTGATTCTCAAGGCGTGAGGACTTACTTCCATCTAGCTAGATTGGGATAATTTGATCCTTGAATGCTAGGGCTTTGTTTTTTAATTTTTATATACTAGTAAGATTTATATGCTTTTTTTTTCCTGAACGGCAAACGAGAATATATTCCACCAATGATATTAGCAAGAAGTTAAATATACCAAGAAAGCAAACTTAAAGCAACAAGAAAACCCAAATAAAATACACCAAATAATACTAACACCACCACCAAGAAAAACATAACGAGCGGAACCCCTAAAAAATCTTGCAGGATGCATACGGGGATACATGAACAATTCGTGGTGAGGGGGGGGGGATTCGATGAACATCATCCTTTAACACCTCTTGGGTTTAGAACTCGTTAGACTCTCTAGTAAAATTTATATGTATCAAAAGGAGTAGTGTTTGAGTTTGTGTAAAAATTTGACTTAGATGTCAACACATCCATTAGTGAAAAGAATTCTCACTATATTGCTTAATAGATAGTGAACATAGTTTTCTTTGAATTGTAAAGTTGGAATTTTTTTTTTAAATAAGTCATTTCTAGTCTATATTCTTCTACCTATTTATTTAGCTTTTCTAATGTTTTGTGGTATATACTTTACGGTTATAAGATATAAACACCAAAAAGATAATTGAGTGATGAGCCTTGGGAGTAGATCAATGAGACTTGGTAGCTTAATAGAGTAATGTAAATAACTATGTTGTCTTTTGTAACAAGTTCGATTGTTATTTGTATCACAATGCATTATACATATTGTAAATGTTTTTATTTTTTTTGATAACTCTCAACTTCAATATAATATTTTAAATATTTTGAGAGCATATGCGGTGAATCAATAAAAGATTTGATAATTTTTAAAATAGAAAGAGTTTATAATAATAGAGGTGTTACAAATCTCAATATATGTATATATGTTGATGGTTACATTACAAAGCCCAATCTGTGTCCGTTATATTAGTATTTTAGTCGTTGGTCATCACCTTCATGATAAAATTCCTTGTCTGATAATTAATCGTTGAATTTCAATATACGATAAATATTATAAACTATTTGATTCAAACTAACACATGTAATTTGTTTGGTATTGGCCAATGACTCCGTGTAATAGTGTAAAGATTTGAAACCAATACCATTTTATATAATGTTTAATTTCTTGATTTCAAGGTTTAGATTTTAAAATGACTACTTGACTAGAATTCAAAATTTCAACACGGTCACTGACCTAAGAGTGAACTCAATCAAAATTCAAAAGACTAAAGAACAAAGAGGGATGGGTTTGAAAACAATTTTTGGGACCATAGAAAATCTAACAAATGGGAAACAGATTATTGATTGGGACCATTTGTCTCCATTATTATTTTTTACCCTTTTTTTCTCTTTTATATAAGGCAAATTGGATTATAAAACCATTTGGATAGTTCGGTAAAATTTAGATTATGCATTTTACTTGAATGGGTTTGGATAGTTTGGTAAAATTTATTGATAAAAGTTGTGTAGTGCGATTGGTTTTATAAAACCGTTTTGCTCTTGCATTTAAGGGTGGTGTTAATTATTTGGGTTGAAACGGATTATAACTTTACGTAAATTAAAGTGAAACTGATCAAAATTCAACTAAATTACAAATTTGGTTTTCATTTTGTTTTTAACCAAAACTATAATACGGTTTTCGGCTTCACAAAATTTAATTTTGGTTAAAACCAAAAATCAGAATAACTCTTGTAAACTAGATAATAAATCATTATTATTTAAGTTTTATCATTTAAATCAGTTACACTTCTAACTCAATCTTATGTGACCCAACAAAATCAAACAATAAATAACGGTTAAAAGAAAAGGAAACATTTGAAAAGGTGATTCAATTTATTATATGAAAACTACAAACCAAATTCAAATTCAATTTTCGGTTTGGTTTTAAACTATTTAAATTGAAATTAATTTGATATTCTGTTTAATAAAAACTTTAAACTAAAAGATGAACACCCTTACTCCATTCTCTTTTCTTACTCTTACCAAAAACTAAGCACATTTTTAATAGTGTATATTTCTACGGAAACATGATAAAGCCTTCTAAACCTAGTATGCAATTATAGACGTATGATATCGTCTTTTATAATTAGGTTATCTTAGATAATGAAACTTTATTTGTTAATGCTTAAAACAAGCATAGAGTAAAGAATGGAATCATTTGAAGTCCTTGTCCTTGAAAAGTGTTCCTAGAAATATGCTAAAGTTTCACATTGTGTGAAAAACTGAAAATACAGATGTGAAGACGCCTCTTTTTCCACCACGTGTGGCCCGCAAAACCACTATCTTTGTTTTTTTGGTCGATTTATAAGAAATAGAAAACAAATGTTTATGCTAATTGATTTTTTTTACAAATGACTAATATAGACTATCTGAGGCAACTCAATGATAAAAGACAACCTGTATGTTTATAATCACAGACAACGTTGCGTAACTCAAGCATACCATCAACTGTTCAGGGGAAATCTGTTGCTCGAAAGTCTGCGGTAAACCCGGTTATATATGACTGATTCGAACTTTAGACCTTGCAGTCTCCAACCCAAGTTTTCACTTTCATTTCAGTGCCAGTTGAGTTACAACTCATTGGTGTCTATTCTAATTGACACCGGGATGGAAAAAAAAACTCAAATATATACGACCTAGGCCAAATACTATGTATTACTTTCTTGAAATTTGCATAGTATTAAGTATGCTTTCTTATTTGATTCCTTTGAATTTTATATTGGAAGATGCGGATCTCATTTAAAAGAATCAGTTCAATACATTTTTTTTGTTGTATCTCGGGGTGTTATGTTGGGTTTGGATTACATTTAGAATTTGACTAGTTTGTATAGATTTAAGTGTGTTATATCTATTATATTTTCCTTTCGACTCTTCCAAATAATGAAAAGTTTGGATGAAAGAAATTCAATTAATGTCTTCATGAAATTATAAATTATTTTAACAAATGAGCCGAGAAATGGACTATAACCTAAGCTCAATAAAAGATAAGACCAGGTGTAGTGGTCACGTTGTGGCCAACGTTATGTTGAAAACGCGAGGGGTACACCGTCCCCCCTGTGTTATGTTGAATTTTTTTTGTGCGTTTTAGATACAACGCGAGAATGGCACGCAGATCCAAAAAAAATACCGTTGGTCTTGGAGCCGTTGGGGTTTTTAAAAAAAAAATAATTAATTATATTTATACTATATAAACAAACCAAACTCATATTTTTTAACACATTCCTTCCAATCTACCAATTTACACAAATATTTATATCTTTTACACTAAATATTTCTACCATCATGTTTCCAAACAACAACCAAAATATTCTCGGTTTCGGTCAATATGTCCGTCAAGCCAACCAAAATCCACAACCGAACCAATCTACCGCCTCGACGCCAACCGTACTCGTCCCGCAATTGTATGACCCGCAAATGGCCGCGTACTTTGCACTTCTACAAAACTCTATGCCAAATGCGGTGCCCGGTTTCCAAAACCCAATGACAAACATTTTTGCGGGTTCGGGTTCTCAACCCGCCCCGGAGACCCAACCCGAGGTCGAGTTCGTGCCGGAGACACAACCCGAGGGCGGTTCGAGCTAACGCGGACGTTCGAAAAAACACGCAAAGAAGCCCGCCGGCGAACCTCGGTTAAAAAGACGGTGATAGCGTGGAGTATCGACGAGTGCGTACTATGTGCTCGTGCTTGGTGCCAAATATCGGAAGATGCCAAATGCGGTAGGTTTTTAAAATGCATATATATTTTTTTTAAATTTCTTATAACAAACATTAAACTTGTAATGTTTTTATTTTTTTAGCGAACTATCAAAAAACGGGGGTATTTTGGCACAAAATTATAGAGAGGTTTCACAACCTTGGCGGGGACTCGCGTCGAGAAAAAGATTCGTTACTGTCGAAATGGGGCGACATAAACACCAAATGCATGGCTTTCCATACGGTTTTCTCTCGGATGAATCGAACTAGGAGTAGCGGTGTCTCGGACGCGGAAGTCATGGATAACGCGTTGGTTGAGTTTCAACATAAGGTCAGCGGGACCTTCAACTACTTTGGCATTTGGAAAGACCTATTGAGGTTTCACCCAAAATGGGGCTTGGTGTTGGATGCCGAAGCCGAAGCCGAAGGTGGTCCGCGTAAAAAAAAGTCTAAAACATCTTCTTCGGTTGATCCAGACACGCCCCGTTCCGACGCTCGAAACTTCAACTTAAGGGATAATGACCCCGTGAATACTACCGACATGCCTCGGCCGGGGGGTAGAAGAACCAAAGGCAAAGGAAAGGGGAAAGGGGCCGGTTCGTCGTCGGCAACAGGTTCGAATCCCGAATTGGAAAGCCAATTCCAATTAATGAACTCTCGACTCCAAGATTTACACCAACTTGGAACCCAACGACTTCAAGTAAATTTGGACGCCGTCGACCTACTTCGAAGGAATGAGATGGACAAAGACATCGAGATTTTATCAAACGAGCTATCCGAAGACGACCCGATAGTCCAATCTCTAAAAGCCACTCGACGAGCGAAAATTTTAGAAAAATATAAATGAGTTTTAGTTTTATTAGTATTATTTATGTTTTTTTATTTTTAATTTGATGTATTTTTTTTAATTTAGTTTAATGTATTTTTTATTTGAAAGTTTAATGTAATTTTTAATTTTATCTTAATTTATTTAAATGATTTAGTATTTAAAAAAACAAATAAAATTAATAATGACTGGGCGCCACGTGGCGTATAACCCCTGGTAGTGGAGAGTTATGACTACAGCCTGTTTTTGTACAAAATCATAACTCTGACTGGGCGCCATATGACACATAACCCCTGATAGTGGAGCTTTATGACTACACATGGTCTAATAAACACATCATATACAATATCCTTTAGTTGATCATTTCAAAGTACAATTAGACTATAGATTCATATATTTGTAACTTGAACGAGGATGAATGTCACACCTCTAAATTCGGACATGCAATTTATTGGGTTTATAGTTTACACAGTTATTTGATAGCCTCTTAATGGTTCATAACTTTTTAAGATTAAGAGACTACCAATCATTACAAAAAACTTTGCAAATAACTTTTTTATTGATGCATTTAAACTATTATAGATTTTAAACTTAACAAATAACTTACAAATTATTTTTAAAAAAATAACTCTATCCATTATGATATGATATCTCATGCTCTTTTTTCTTATACGCGAAGATTCCTTATGCTTGACTCACCTGAAACACGTACCCATCGCCTAATATTGGTGAGTCTATACAGGGCCGTCTTTGAGATATGGCAGGGTAGTCGACGGCCACAGGCCCGACACCCCGCTAGACCCGAAATTTTTTTTTTCAAAAAAAAATTATATTTAATTTTATTAAAAACATGTGTATAATCAATGTATAACACAATTACATAACCACTAGCTTGGTCTAATGGTAAAGGGGTATGACATCTAACTAAAAGGTTGTGAATTCTAGTCTTATTTGAGACAATTTTAAGTTTATTTTTATACAAAAGCTTTTACACAACTTAAATCATAATCAAATAAGTCAATTTATAATTAAATTGTTTAAACCCAACAAAATGTTTCTTTTACTTAAGGCCCAAAAAAAAGTTCGTCTTTAACCTAAAAAATTTTCGTCTTTTCGGAGCCGGCCCTGAGTCTATGCTCTATACTTTAAAGCTTTAAACATACTTGATACTTCATGTATCAAACAACATATATGCCTTACACTAAAGTTTTATAAAGTTGTTTTATGTAGCAATTAGCAACTTAATCGATCACACACAACATAGCTAGGAAGGTTTGTTTTTCAATTCTTAACAAATTAGATTTAAAAAAACAAAAACAAAAAACATATTCATTCATTTTTAGGAAACTTAATTTAATTACATCTAGATGATTTTTCAATGATGTCTCAACCCTTAATGTCAATTATGGATCACGAACGCCATCAATATAAGTTTTCGGGTGTCCTATGGTTACTACTACTTGCACATAATATACTCTACCCTACTCCGTGGATGATTCAACGGCCAACCGCCTAGCTATCCGTGTTAGACTGTACGTTATCAAGTAACGTACATGCGTTATTGATGCCACATCAACCCCTTAATGTTGGGCTAAAGTTTGAGGCTTGTTTATAATACATAGTCGTTCAAAAAAATAAAACAAAAATAACATATAACTCATCTATAACATGTCTCATGCATATCATTACAACCTCACACGTATAATTAACTTAGCATGCAAGACTCAAATTACCACTTTAACCAGCCCTCAAATTAACTATATTAAACATCATAATACAGGTTAATTTTCTTTCTAAAACTCGTTCATTAGTATCATAACCAAACAGCTCCGAACCCTCATAAAATCATTAATTATATTTAGTTATATTTTGACTACGTTTGGATGTCTTTTAAATAGTTGTAGGACTGCTGTTAGTCATCGTACGTAGTCAACTGAACCATGTCTGGTTTTTTTGTAATGGTTAATATGCATTACAAATGCAGTATTATAAGTTAGTATAATCCATATCATAAATTAGTATATTAGAGCATTAGCATAGTACATTAGTGCAAATTTTGAAAATGCATTTCATAACATAATGATAGTATATGAAAATAAGGGAATTCCCTTTACAACCTTTAAGGTCATTTTAAAATTAGATACAGCACAAAACATCCTACTTCAGCCTAAATAGAAAATTAGGTCACAATCACGTGCCCAAAAACTCGTGACATGCAAAGTACTTACAATTCTAGTTCTAGTCATGCAATGGTTAAATCTTCTACTAGGGTTTAAATTAGTCCTAGAGATGTGAAATATCATTCTAATTGAACTACACAAATGAATCATCCTTTGATTGTTTCGTTGGTGATGAACTGATTCACCCAGGGGATTCTCACTTTGGTTAATCGTCTTCATCGAGACTTATTATGGCTTTATTGAGTTCCCTAGAATGTTTTAATTTTACCAGAAAAGACTAAATGGCCCCTCATGTTAGGGGCATGCTGATGGAGTCAAACGATTGGTTGCATTGTGTTATTGGGGGTTGTCTGATTGCAACGAGAATGAAAGATCATGAAGTGAAAAAAAAAGTAAAATTCAAGTTGTTGATTTGAAAAGGCTATTTTTGCAAACCACGGTAACGAAAACAACAATTTGTTCAGAATGGTTTATGAATACGTAATATTTAAATAATTATTTTACTTATTGAGAATATTATATTAGTTTTTGTAGTAACTTGATTGATTTTTTTTATAGTATAACCTAGTTAATAATATAGGTTAACAACGTAAATGAAAAATAAATAGAAATAATAGCACCCGTACGCATAACCTCTAGCGATTTATACATAGAAAACATGTACATTATTATCTTTTGTTTAGCTTAATACTTTTAGTAAACGTCCAACTTGATTGCTAATGGACTATTTTGCCCCCCAACTCTGAAGCATTTATAAAAGCACCAAATGGTTATTGTGGTCATTTTTTTTTGCATTCGTCATATATGATTAAATCAGCATACGTCACTTCAATTTCTTTAAGAATTTCTTTGCAACTTGCTTGTTTAAAGAACAATTATTATTAAATTTTAGTTATCAAAAGATGCATTACCTTACATTACCTTTTCCTATATTATTGATGGGTGTGCTAAGCTGCAATTAGATCTCATAAAAACCAAATATAGTTTGGAGTCTTCCTCTTGGCCGGAAAGTTCACCAACCAATACTAGGATCAAAGCCATTCAAGAGCTTACAAAAGGTGAAAATATAACCAATAAGCTCCGTGAAATGCAGGGTTTGCCAGAAATAACAGAATCTGATCTCAAGTCAGATGACGGTGTGGTTGTACAAATCTTGGGGATGTTTGAGAACACCCTTTTGATCTTGGGCTCACCCAAGATTAATGAGACTTGTAATAATTCAACTAAAGATGTGAAATCTCCAAGCAGCAGGAACTCTCAGAACTCAGCAGATTCCGGTGAAAGCATTAACACTCCCAGCAGAGCCCAGTTGGACCCACAGACTCACTTTGAAAAGGGACGTCTGCGCAGTTCAACCCGCAAGACTCCTTAACGGACGTCTGCGCGGTTGAACCCGCAAGACTAAACTAAAGGAACGTCTGCGCAGAAACCAACTGGATCAGCAGGACCCACCACGCTCAGAGACGTGACGTCCTCACGTGCGGTACGCAAGCTGTCCTCGCAGGAAACGCCTACCAATGGTTTTCAGGTACTCCGCCTGTTCCCGCAGTTACGGATACCGGCCATCAGGGAAGGCCACCCGCGCAGCATGGCTACACGCACAAGGCTTAACTCTCATAATAATTCAGCAGTCACCTGAAGAAGAAATGAGCAAGCCGGGAACATTCCCGCACAAAGGCGGGAGGGGGAATACTCCCGCCCAAATGAGCCAGTCCGTACGATACTGAGGATCTTTTACTGTACCTGACGAGGTATGGGCAAAAGATCTGTCCAAAGATACGACAGCTCATTGACAACAGTATGGCGAGCAGCATGCTCTTGTACTGTATGTCACTATTAGCCGCTACCTACTCACCAACTCCAGACATACCACGTGCCTAGCCTGTAGTTGGTGAAAAAGGAATAGTGCACAGCAGGCCTGGTCACTATCAGCCGCTGCCTACTCATCAACTACCAGCATGGCACGTGCGTATGCCACTGTTGGTTGAACAGGAATACTATTCAGCAGGCCACACCTCCTTGGAAACCTACCTCCGGCTATAAATACCACAAATGGTATGATCATTATATCTTAACATATCTTTTCATATTATACCTGATATCTGCTCTAGCAATCTCTTAATATACATTTATATTTAAAGAGCAATCTAGTCTGATTCTCACGCCGGAGGGTGGTCACAAGGAGGAACCCCCCCCCCCTTCTCAGTGACAAGCTCACGGTGTCTGTTTTGCAGGTTATCAGAAGAACCATCTTTACCGGGTCTAACCCCTCGTGGGAAACAGCTATCTAACCCCCAGGTCACCCGTAATCTGCCCGGGGTCCGGTTAGTGTTTCTTCATTGGCGCCATCCGTGCATAAAAGCTAGAACTTCATTTTTCTCCAGTTTTTTCAAACTTCTGGAAAGATGGTTAACGTTACTCCGGTCCCAAGGCCAACGAGTTACCAGGAAGCCCCGGTAACCACAACCCCAGCTACTGGGGGGAACACCGGCGAGCACACAAATTTTATGAACACTACCCCGGTTACCCAAGCCGGGGCAAGTGCAGTAAATTTTACGAACACTACCCCAGTTACCCAAGCCGGGGCAAGTGCAGTAAATTTTACGAACACTACCCCAGTTACCCAAGCTGGGGCAAGTGCAGTAAACAACCATCCCCTGGGATTCAATAATACCCAGGTGGAAAGACAGCAGACGAGACTCCCCCGCCAAACACTTGAACAAGTTAAAGCGTGGGCGGAGGCACGTCAGAAGGAATTCCAAGCTGAGTTGGACGAACGCTTACGTTCCGTCCAACAGGCTGACGAATTTGGAAGCACTCGCCAACAGCTCAACATGAGCAGTGAGTGCGAGTCCTCGGACGATGATCAGGAGGAATCCGACACCGACGCAAACCCTCGCCTTAGGGCGAAAGGGAAGCGTAAGGAAACGGACTTCCAAACAAGAAGGAATTTCGGAGAAACCTTCAAACAAAGAAACGCGGGGGGAAACCCACGTGATTTCTCCAAAACCTTCAGACCAACTGCTGCAAACGCGGGAACATCCAAGTTTGCAAGGGACATTGCGGAAGCAATCGCCCCAAAAAGTGCCAAGCAGATGCCCAACATCAGCACCTATGATGGTATATCCGACCCAGATGATCACCTGAACAGATTCATAGCGGGGGCAACCGTCAGCAGCTGGACGGAACCCACGTGGTGTTATATGTTCCAGATGACACTGGTTGGAGCGGCTAGAGCGTGGTTTGACCGTTTACCGGTCCACCACATTTATGATTGGGCGGACTTCCAACACAAGTTCAGCCAACACTTCAGTCAACAGAGGAAGTATATTGAAGAACAGTGGACGATCCTCAACTGCGTTAGAGATAAGGATGAACCTTTACTAGACTTCATCACTCGCTTTAACTCGAAAAAGCTGAGTCTGGGCGTTATAAGCGAAGACCTTGTTCGCGCCGCTTTCATCCAGGGCGCCGAATACCCAGAACTTATCCGCACGTTGACGAGAAAAGATGGCATGCCACCCACATGGGATGCCATCATGACGGCAGCCAAGCGCTTTGCCGAAACGGAGAAGCAACTGGGTGGGAATCTGCCCCAGACTACAAACTTCTACACGCAGGGGACTAGAGAAAACAGCGTCCAGTCCGCCTGGTAAACTTTGACACCTCATCCAGCTCTCGCTCCCTATTAGGCGGAAGGGATAATACACACCCATCAGGCCAACACACCAGGTGGACGCCCCTCACCAAAAGCGTCACGGAGATATTTGCCACTGAGAAACTCCCATGGCCAAAAGCTCCAACGGTCCGACAACGACCTGACGCGGACCAGAGCAAATACTGTGACTTCCACGGCACAAAGGGTCACACCACTGAGAAGTGTTTATCTCTAAGGAATATTATCGAAACATTCGTCAAGGAAGGCAAACTTACACACCTGGTGGCATCAATCAGGAATAGAGGGCAGAATGACAACCGATACAAAAGCAACGGACGAAAGCCCGTTGACATCAGCATTCACATGGTTCGTGGTAACATCAGAGGAAGAAAAAGACAGACGACAGAACCATGCGCATGGAAAGAAGCTGAGGTGCGCTTCCCGCGAGTGCCAGGAGGACCAGCAAAGAAGGCCCTATCGTCATCAAAAGCCAGCTGGGACACTACATCACTTCCCGCACTCTTGTTGACAACGGTGCCTCGTCAACAGTTATGTACAGGCAGTTCTTCGACAAGTTAGATGATGAAGACAAGGAACGCTTGGAAACGGTCTACGCCTCGATGGAAGGGTTCGACGGCAGCACAAACACCTCTCTGGGCATCCTATCTTTCCCCGTCACTCTCACAGACGGAAAACTCTCCCGCACAGAGGATGTAGACTTTGTCGTAATGAGGAAGCCACACCACACGTACGACATTCTCTTCGGGAGAGACGGGATGGCAAGATTCAACGCCGTAGTATCTTCAGTCCACGGCATGATGGGATGGCCAACAGCTGAGGGCGTGGCGATGGTCACCGGTATTCCCCAGGTATGCATCGCATCTGTCTCATCAACACCCAAACCAAAGATGGCTAAACCCACCATCACCGAACCAGAAGAATGGGCTTTTAATGGAAAATACCCCGACCAGGCGGTTACCATTGGCCCAACAATAACTGATCCTACGCGCACATTACTCAAACGCTTACTACAAAAAAAACGCTGACATCTTCGCATGGAAACCAGCAGACATGACTGGTGTACCTCGAAGTAAAGCAGAGCATAAGCTCAAGTGTGACCAGGCTTTTACGCCGGTCATACAAAAGCGTAGAGTAATGGGGGCGGAACAAGCTAACGCGTGTAGAACCCAAGTCAAGGAACTCCTTGACGCGGGCATCGTACGCGTTAGCAGATATCAAACTTGGGTTGCAAATCCCGTTATGGTACCAAAGTCTAACAAGCAATGGCGCATGTGCATAGATTTCAAAGACTTGAACAAAGCATGCCCCAAAGATTGTTACCCGTTACCCGAAATTGATCTTAAGGTAGATTCGTTATCACCGTTTCGCCTTAAATGCTTCCTTGATGCGTATAAAGGATACCATCAAATCCACATGGCCGTTGACGATCAGGACAAAACCGCATTTCGGACGCCCGATGTCACATTCTGTTATCAAATGATGCCATTCGGACTTAAGAATGCCGGGTCCACATACCAGCGCCTGATGGACAAAGAGTTTCATGCCCAAATTGGGAGAAACTTGGAAGTATACATGGATGACCTGGTCATTAAAAGCCTTAACCCAGAAGCGATGTTGAAAGACATCGAAGAAACATTCAACACACTCAGAAGGATAAACATGAAGCTCAACCCGAGCAAGTGTTCCTTTGGGATGGAAGAAGGGAAGTTCTTAGGAGTCATCGTTACAAAAGATGGCTTCAGAGCGAACCCTGAAAAGGTCGAAGCCATTATTAAAATGGAATCACCTACCACCATCAAACAAGCTCAGACACTGAACGGACGCCTAGTTGCACTTAACCGCTTCTTGGCAAATCATGCGGATAGGTCGTTCACATTCGTGTCGACGCTGAGAAACTGTCTAAAGAAAACGCACTTCCGCTGGACACCAGAAGCGGAAGCAGCTTTTCAGGAAATTCGATCACGTTTGATCGAACTCCCAACGCTCACAGCACCAGAAGCGGGAGAGGAATTAATCCTATACCTCTCCGCCACAGATAGAGCGACCGGGGCCGTCCTGTTAGTCGAGCGAAAAGGCATCCAGATGCCAATCTACTATGTTAGCCATCTCCTAACAGACGTCGAAACTCGGTACTCTACCCTGGAAAAATTAGTCTTAGCACTTGTACAGGCTTCACGCAGGCTAAGACGATATTTCCAAGGTCACCCAATTACTATTCTCACCAACTTCAAACTTGCAAACGTTTTAGGCAAACCCGAACTTTCGGGACGCCTAGCCAAATGGGCAATAGAATTGGGAGAATACGCGATAAAATACAAGCCAAGGCCAGCTATAAAAGGCCAGGTCTTGGCCGACTTTATTGCCGAAGTCCCCGCATCGCGGGAGAAAGAGTGCCAGGACGAGGCTCAGCCCTCTCCAGCACTAGACATCGATGAAGTCTGGCGACTTTACACCGATGGAGCGGCCAGCAGCGAGGGCTCAGGCGCAGGGTTAAAACTTACCAACCCAACAGGCCAAGAATACACTTACGCTATTCGACTGGACTTTCCAAGTACGAATAACGAAGCTGAGTATGAAGCATTCTTGGCCGGGTTAAGGATTGCGCGTAAAATGGGAGTAAAGAACTTGGAAGCCCATGTGGATTCCATGTTAGTTGCCAATCAGATAAACGGGACGTACACGGCCGTGAACGACACAATGGCCCTGTACCTCGCTCAAGCAAAAACCCTCATGCGCGATTTTAATGATTGTAAAGTCATACACGTCAAGCGTAGCGAAAACAAATCTGCGGATGCGTTAAGCAAGCTTGCGTCATTAGCTTTCACTCACTTGGGAAAGGACATCCGCATTGAACTCCTGGGAGCACCATCAGTCCCACACAAGGAAATCTGTGTCATCCAAACCGGCACAGAAACGTGGATGACACCAATAATAAATTACCTTGCGGCGGGCATACTACCAGAGTCAAAAACACAGGCAAGAAAACTACGCTGTAAAGCACTGAACTATCAACTCATTGATGACGTCCTTTACTGACGTAACTTTCTTGCCCCCCTCCTCAGATGCGTTGACGACCAAGATGCCAACTACCTCCTAAGGGAAGTACACGAAGGCATCTGTGGGATACATGCAGGTCCACGCGCAGTTGTAGCTAAGCTAAACAACGCGGGATACTTTTGGCCGGGGATGCATACGGATGCGCTGGCGTACATCAGAAAATGCAGGTCTTGTCAGCTCTACGCACCCAACACGCATCGCCCGAAGAATGAACTTGTTCCAGTCACCTCTGCATGGCCATTTCAGAAGTGGGCCATCGACGTGACTGGCCCATTTCCCACAGCAGCAGGGAACGTCCAGTTTCTAGTGGTCGCCATCGACTACTTCACCAAGTGGATAGAAGCAAAACCCTTAGCCCAAACGACCGCAAAACATATCAAGAAATTCATTTGGGAATTTATCATTTGTCGTTTCGGGCTCCCACAGAATTTGGTGAGCGATAACGGCACCAACTTTGCTGACAAGAAGCTACAACAGTGGCTTAAAGAACTTCAAATCACCCACACCTTTACCTCGGTGGCGCACCCGCAGGGTAATGGTGAGGTGGAAAGAGCAAATAGGAGCATCGTCGACGGCATAAAGAGAAGACTATTGAAACACAGATCCGGCTGGGTGGACGAAGTTCCACACGTACTTTGGGCACACAGAACGATGAAAAAGGCAAGTACGGGAGAAACCCCGTTCAGCCTCACTTATGGCACTGAAGCCATGGTCCCGGTCGAAATTGGTTTACCCTCACCAAGGGTCATGATTCAACCAGAGGACAATAATGCGGAAAGACGGTTAGACCTTATGCTAACCGAGGAACGCAGAGACTTAGCCGCAATGCGTGAAGAGAACTACAAACGACAAATGCAAAAGTACTACAACACGCGGGTAAAACTCTGCAACTTCAATGAAGGAGACTACATATTGCGTAACAACGAGGCTTCGAACCAAGATCGCCCAGGAAAGCTGACTCCTGTCTGGGAAGGTCCGTACGTTATCAAACAAGTGCTGGGAAAGGGCGCATACCGGCTCGAAAGGCTCGATGGCACTCCCGTCCCAAGAACATGGAACGGAGCTCAATTACGCAAGTGTTACATGTAGATCAATTCCAAATTTGTAAAAGGCCCAGAGCCATTTTTAATGGAAATGATTCTCTTTAGAACATTGACGCTGATGATTTTATACTTGTAAACTTTCCACACGGATATGCCGGTCTTCACCGCATAATTACGAGGAAAGTCGTTGCGTGGGGAAGGCGGCAAAACCCGCATAAACCCAAAAAACGGCAAACCTTCACGAAGGTCAGTTGAAGGGGAAAAGTTCAGTCATCCCACTAAATGAAAGTGCCGGTCTATCCGCATGAATCATGATAAAGGAAACTGAACACTATCCTATTGACAACCGCGCGTCGAACGGTTAAATTATTCAAAACAGAGAATCTCAAAAGGATGAGGAAAACCTACACGCAGGTCAGGTATAGGTAAAGTTTAGCCATCCTACTAAGTTCAAGTGACGGTCCTACCCGCAAAATCACGAAAGGAAGCAAAACTTCACACCTATACTGTCACGTTCAAAGGTTAACTTATCCAAAACACTGGGAAAATTGCTAAAATAAACTAAAATATGCATGCGCAATTCATATAACGTTTATAACGCAAGTCTCAAAGATTCAAAAGTAAGCGGGAATATACCCCTTACCTTGGCAACCAAGTAACTATAAGACGGGTGCGGGTACAGTGTCAAGGCAAAACCCTTCACATACTTAGCACCCGTAGGGAATTGAAGCCAAAAATACCTCGGCAACCAAGTAACTATAAGACGGGTGCGGGTACAGTGTTAAGGCAAAACCCTTCACATACCTAGCACCTGCAGGGAATTGACGCCAGGAATACCTCGGCAACCAAGTAACTATAAGACGGGTGCGGGTACAGTGTTAAGGCAAAACCCTTCACATACCTAGCACCTGCAGGGAATTGACGTCAGGAATACCTTGGGAGTAAAGTAACTATAAGACGGTTGCGGGTAAAGTGTCAAGGCGAAACCCTTCACATACCTAGCACTCCGCAGGGAAATGAAACCAAGAAGGATCTTCTGGGCCATGCTTGCGCAAACGGGAATAACATCCCCGCATAGCGGGAACGTCGAGAACTAGATTGTTTGAAACTTCAAGATGGAATTGGTGGTTTTAACATAATTGATCACTATGTTCAAAACTACCAAAACCTCATGGAGAATCTACACAAGAGGTACTCAACGCTCCTGACTTGCGAGGAGGTTACAGACCTACCCGCATCATACCCAAATATCAAGCAGAACAGTGGGAAATTCTGCGTGACATTAGGACTTCCGTGGGAAGAATCCCCATGGAAAACCTTAAAACTAAACCCTTTTCAAAAACACTTTGCTTAAGTCCAAAAGTTCACCTCACTTTATTAAACATTCATGAGAAGAACATTGGACTGGGGGGACTTGAAGAGGTAGGTCCCAGCAGAGCCCAGTTGGACCCACAGACTCACCTTGAAAAGGGACGTCTGCGCAGTTCAACCCGCAAGACTCCTTAACGGACGTCTGCGCGGTTGAACCCGCAAGACTAAACTAAAGGAACGTCTGCGCAGAAACCAACTGGATCAGCAGGACCCACCACGCTCAGAGACGTGACGTCCTCACGTGCGGTACGCAAGCTGTCCCCGCAGGAAACGCCTACCAATGGTTTTCAGGTACTCCGCCTGTTCCCGCAGTTACGGATACCGGCCATCAGGGAAGGCCACCCGCGCAGCATGGCTACACGCACAAGGCTTAACTCTCATAATAATTCAGCAGTCACCTGAAGAAGGAATGAGCAAGCCGGGAACATTCCCGCACAAAGGCGGGAGGGGGAATACTCCCGCCCAAATGAGCCAGTCCGTACGATACTGAGGATCTTTTACTGTACCTGACGAGGTATGGGCAAAAGATCTGTCCAAAGATACGACAGCTCATTGACAACAGTATGGCGAGCAGCATGCTCTTGTACTGTATGTCACTATTAGCCGCTACATACTCACCAACTCCTGACATACCACGTGCCTAGCCTGTAGTTGGTGAAAAAGGAATAGTGCACAGCAGGCCTGGTCACTATCAGCCGCTGCCTACTCATCAACTACCAGCATGGCACGTGCGTAGGCCACTGTTGGTTGAACAGGAATACTATTCAGCGGGCCACACCTCCTTGGAAACCTATCTCCGGCTATAAATACCACAAATGGTATGATCATCATATCTTAACATATCTTTTCATATTATACCTGATATCTGCTCTAGCAATCTCTTAATATACATTTATATTTAAAGAGCAATCTAGTCTGATTCTCACGCCGAGGGTGGTCACAAGGAGGAACCCCCCCCCCTTCTCAGTGACAAGCTCACGGTGTCTGTTTTGCAGGTTATCAGAAGAACCATCTTTACCGGGTCTAACCCCTCGTGGGAAACAGCTATCTAACCCCCAGGTTACCCGTAATCTGCCCGGGGTCCGGTTAGTGTTTCTTCACTATATCACTCATAAAAACCAGAAGAGGATGTTACAAAAGAAGGTACGTTTTATAATACATAGTATTTTATCTAACTTAAATTTGTAATAATAATGTATATATGATGTCCGATTGATATTATTATATATGAGATTGTTTTTCATATCTTATCTTTATTAGATCATACAAATAGCAATCATACACACATATGCAAGTGACAACCCCCCCCCCCCCCCCCCCCCCCCTTCTTTCTCCCTTTTCTCCCATCCCCACTGCCCAAACACACCAATTCAATGTAACAAAATTAATGACTTTTTGTGTGTATATTCAGGAAAAATGTTTTAACGACTATAGAAATTACTTCTAATTTATTTGATGACGGATATGCTTGGAGAAAGTACGGTCAAAAAACGATTCTGAATTTGAAACACCAAAGGTAATATTTATGAAATCAAATTGAATACTTTAGCCAATACTATTGCCATTGTGTTTTTTTTTTCAAAATTAAAATTTAGCAAAGATTTCAACTTTGATTCAAGTTTCATAAAGTTCTACTATTACAATTTTTGTTTTGCTATAATATGCAGGAACTATTATAGGTGCAGTCACAAACTTGAACAAGGGTGTCAAGCAACTAAACAGGTTCAAAAGATTAATGACGAGCCATCAAAGTACAGGATAACATTAAGCGGATTGCATACATGCAATAATTTACAAAGAGCTCCTCATATAATTGTGGAGGATTCAAGCCCTAAGGATAATTCGGTCTTTATTAATTTTGAAACAAATAGATTTACGGAGAATCATAAAGTTGGCACTCGTTTCCAATCGGTGAAACATACATCTAAGGAGAGTGTTCC
>NW_027501716.1:0-59561 GCF_021521415.1 Bidens hawaiensis
GATCACTTAAGGATTTATGCTAGAAGCAAACTTAATGAGAAATATTGTTATTGATTGATATGTGTACTTCGTTTATTTGGATTTTGTATGGATGTTTGTTATTTGGAAATTTATTTAATATATATCGAAACTTCTAATAATGTTTGATAGTAATCTTGGGAGCTGTGACAATCAGTTCACGCCCCAGCATTTCCGCCGTAGGTTGGGGTATGACATAAAACGCTGCTACACTCGCTGGAAAAACTGAACAGTGGCCGGAAAATTACATTTTTAGCTATTACGATTTTTCTGATAAAAATTGGACTTCCCGACCTTTGATTAAAGATATGATGGGTGTAAATCTTCATTTATATGCCATGAACATTCGTTTAAAATTTGAGACCGATCCGACGATTAGATCTCCAGAATTCGTCGTGTCTTTGCGGGTTATTTTCTCAAAACGGGAATTTTTTAAATAATGTGTTTGGAGGCTAGGATGATTATAAATGAGATGGTGGCTACATTTATAGGAAGAGGGTAGGGTTTCATGTTTATATTTTCATCTAATGACACTTGTTACCCTTCTACTTTAGATAATTACATTTCTCTCCTATAATTTAATTAAACACAATTCCATTAAATACCGACGAAACTTGGAATGTTACAGTACGGTATCATAAATGATTGTCTTTGGAAAGTTTGATTAATTTTATTGTTTGGGATAAAATGCTTAAAATTGATGGGTTATTCAAATTGTATTGTTCCAAAACCAAAATTAAACAAAAAGTTGCTATAGTGTATGATTGATTAGGCAAAAATATGTTTAGTTAAAAATGACGAAAACAATAAAAGTCTTATTTGAGAAAACTTAATTGCCATTGATTTGGATTCATCTTGATTTAAAACACCTTGATTAATTGAATTTATAAAAACTTGAATAATTGGGGTTAATTTATTTGAGATTGCTTGATTAGATTGAACTTGTATGGTGTTTGAGTTGTTGGTTTGATAAACTTGAGCTTGATGAATATGAATAAGGAGAGGACACACATGGCGTAGATGATTAGGGTGTCCATAGTCGTAGCAAGCACGTGTACAGGTGTGTAGGGTTAAGTAGACGACATAGACTGTTGTGGGATGTCTTGTAAACTAGGCGATGTTGGGCAAGTATTTTCAAGGATGATCGAAGCGATTACATTGGGTGCAAAAACGATATGAGGATTGAGTCGAATGATGAAAGTTACTAGTGGGGCATAACAAGTGAATACCGATGTAGAGTTTCTTGCTCGGGATACTTTGATTTTTGTCGAGGTTGATGATTGATTTGATTAACAACATAGTTTTTTATGATTAGACTTGCGCTTGTTGTTGTTGTTGTTATGAGAATGAGTAGGGGTAAATGGATTGACATTACTATCAAGGAAGTTAATGAACAAGAATGAATTGGTTGTATTAATGTTTTGAAATTGAGTTCACATTCTAGAGATTTAGTAGTTAACTCCTTGTCTAAACAAGCAGCCATACGATGGTCATGAGAACCAGAAGATTGATGTCGAGGACGACAACGGTTTCTTAGGGAATACATTCTATGAGGATCAAAAATAAAGATTTATAAGATGAATGATAAGTTGCGGAAATCATTTAACTAATAAAAGTTTTAACTGTTTTATAATAACTTTGCTTTTCAGAAATGAGGGATTTGCGTCGTAACATGAGGAATTTAAGGTAAAAGATTATAAGATAAGGGGTACATTGCGTAAATACTTATTAGATAATATAGTTAATATGATTAATGCGTGATAACTAGATGAGGATATAAGGTCCGTTTAAAAATTAAATTTTTTATTTGATTTAAGTTAACTTTACAATCAATTAACGAAACATAACTCATGTGTTGGCCTCCCATGAGCTTTCCATGATAGTTTGAATGACCCAACGAAACTAACGAATAAAACTAATTGAGTTGGACGGCCCATGAAAATTACATGGCATTTTAACTGTCCCAACTAATTAACGAATTAACAATATAATAGAGTTTGTCGGCCCATGAGCGTTACATAGCGTTTTAACCGACCAAACTAAATAACGAATAAACGAGAGAAAATATGAGTAGTTGGAGCATCCTGTGAACCACCACGTATGATGAACTCCAACAAAAATTACATCCAAAACAAGATGATGAATGGATAGTAGGATTGCCCATGGATACCATGGATTCTTTTACCCAACTAACCAATTAAATAACAAAACACAATAATCGAAATTTACCGAATTTAGCCACGAACCACCATGAATTCGGTTTAAAAATCAACCTAAGGTGTCGGTCGTTTGACAGTTGTGTTCCACTTTGGCCTAGAGGAACTTGTCATACTACCTAGCCTTAAGGTGGAGTAAAAACAAAGCTAGGGAATTCTTAAGGCATTTCCCAAAGATGAAAAGACAACCTAATTT
This sequence comes from Bidens hawaiensis, assembly GCF_021521415.1. Lineage (NCBI taxonomy): Eukaryota > Viridiplantae > Streptophyta > Magnoliopsida > Asterales > Asteraceae > Bidens > Bidens hawaiensis. The sequence continues at coordinate 2,431 of NW_027501716.1, forward strand.
GATTTAAATTATTTAAGAAAAATTATATTTGAAAGTTGAGGCATAGCCTCGGAGTTGTGTGTGTGTGTGCATGACAATATAAAAATAAACAATAATTAAACAGTTATCTAAGAAAGTTTCAAACAATTAATTTTGAACACATAAGGCAAACAGATAAGCATATATAGGGCTCCTAAGCATGTTACTAAGGCACCATTAATGACCTATCTTACACATTTGGCTCTTATAACAATCTGCTAACGCCCCGACATTTCCGCCTTAGGTTGGGGTGTGACATGATCTTCCTCAGCCTGAAGCAAAGGAACAACCCTCACCGGAGTTAACTTTTGACTAATTGAACCCTGATTTATTAGAAGACCCGGATGTATTGAAGAGTGTTTATGAAAACGAAGGGAAAGAAGTTGAACTAGATTACTTCCATGACCCGTATCCTGGAGAGCACTCACTGGATTCCAAATGGTCAATCAATGACTGTCATTGGAAGTAAACTAGAATTAAGTGTGTACTCTGCTTTTTAATAAGTAGTTTGTTTAATTCTATTTAATAAAGTTGTAATATTTTTTTGTATTTTATAGGTGTGTGTAACGTATTTTTTTTAATCTAAGATTAAACAGTTTACTTTAAGACAAAAAAAAACAAATAAAAAAAATCATATTTTCTTTATAAATACCAAATACATGCTTCTGCAAACTCATCCCACACTTCAAACACTTCAAAAAAAATCTCTCAAATCTCTCATCCCACCCACACCCTAAGTCAACCAACAAAATGAATATGAACTTTCATCTCAACCCGCGTCCAAGGGATGAAAGTCTCTTATACCTAGGAGCCGAACACCGTGCCTGAAAATTGTTCCTGAATCCACAAGAAGGGGGAGATGCGTACAACGGATTTTAAACGTGGGGACGATTCATTTTGGGAGCTAATTCATGACAATCACATTACTCTAACAGGTAAAGTTTTGAGGTACATCCATTTATTTGGTTTTGGCGGTGTCATACGATGTGGCTATATGAGAGTTGATCGAGCGTTGATAAAAACACTAGTTGAAAGGTGGCGGCCCGAAACGAACACATTTCACCTACCATTTGGTGAAGGCACTGTAACCTTGGAGGATATTAACATTCTATGGGGGTTACCCATTGAGGGCGATGCATTAACTGGATTTGAGGGTTTGTTTGAATATAATGAACGCAAGCATATGTGCCTAACTTACTTAGGTTTTGATACATAACCATCTGGTTATAAAAATCACATGGTAAAACTTAGTACTATGCTAACGTTTATGTTAGATAACCCAATAATTGATGAATCAACAGATGAAGAATGTATGCAGCATGCACATTCTGTTTGCCTAATACTTGCTACTAAAAACGTATTAGCATTTATGAATAATGGGTTCGCGTCATTGCATTTGTTAAGTCATTTGACTGACTATACTGCTAGTGGGCAACTGAGTTAGGGTGCTGCTGCCCTAGCGTCTTTGCATAGAGAACTATATAAGGGAACCAAGCCACAATCAAAGGCATTAGGCGGCCAATGTCACTGCTACAGATATAGGCGTGGACCCGATTCGGCCATTGACACCCGCAATTGTCGATCAACAAATAGATTGGAAAAAAACCATATGGTGCAAGGTAATTACATACTATTGTAATATTTATATAAATATTAATATTCTAATACTTATTATTGTCTTCCTGAAGGTGGGCGGACCATGCCATTAGTAACACAGAGACTCCTGCACATGTGCTAAAGGCTCACGAACAACACTACAAAATCTACGAGAGGCCGATGTATTTTTTTTCTTTAGCATAAAGGTTTTAAAAATCGATTGTAAATACTAAATATTAACAGATTATTACTTTAACAGTTTGATTGAATGCCTTATCGGAACATGATGCGAAGACTCCCTGAAATGGGTAAAACAGGTATACAAAGTTGGAGGTCATGAAGTTTTCTAATTTATTGGAACGTCGTTGAATATTATCTCATGGAAAGGGTGATGAGGCAGTTTGGATTTCTTCATGAGGTCCCTACCCCATCCCTTTTCTCACATGAAGTGCTTCGCATACTCCGTAAAACAATGCGGAAAGGGAGGTTGGCCACAGACTGGTCTGTTAATCATGCAACGTATGTCGAAAAAATGGAACCATAGACACGAAAATGTGGTGGAAGGTGTGCCCACCAACATGCCTACGACACAACATACTTACGATGATTGGTTCCATCGACAAACTGTATTATATATAAAGGACCCGAGGCACGTCCCTGGTGTTGTCCATATTGGATTCGACGATCACGGTGGAACTACAAGACACTTGGTTAGTATAATTACTAATGTAGAATTAAATTTAATAAATAAGTAATGTTTTTAAGTTTTAATTATTTTGGGTTTTGCAGGTGGATTGATTAGGATTCTTTGGTCAAGAAGCAATCAGAATGCAAAACATGGGACCTAATCTTTACTTTGAAAATTTTGGAGGGTCCAAGGCATGGCTTCTCAGCTAATTTGATCAATGAATCATATTGAACAGCCTTTGTATATACAGACTAATGAACCGGATCTGGTACCGGATAACACTCTCCCCCAACGTGCTCCGCTTGGTCGGGAGATTCGTAGTCGACAAAGAACTCGGGTAGACCTCGTACATGATGATGATGAGGGGGAGGGTCCCTCAAATTTTGGAGGGGCAACACTAGATTGGCAAGCCAATTATCGACCTTCATTTGAAAATGTTGGACAAGGATCGTCAAGCATTCAATTAGGTACCCAGTCAAATGTTAACAACAATTGGGTATCCTCATTGTTTGACTACACTCCTTCTAGTAATATGATTCATGCAATATACGCAAACCAGCCGGGACCCATCCAGAATTACGATTATATCGGTCCTAGTATACAACAACCGCGTTACCAACATTTAACTCGGGTTCAAATGAGCTTGGACCTACAACTGACCCAACCCGAAGACTCCAGTCCACCAACTGATAATGAACCCGAAGATGCAGAACCAAGACGTGTACAACCAAAAAGACATCCAAGACCAGTTGGTTGTGGCACCAGTGGCTGTATGATCCGATATCCGCATAGGAATTAAATAATTACTTAGAATGTAACTTTTAATTCAGTATATGTAATAAATTATTATTATCAAAAACTTTATTAAATCCAATTATTAACATCATTAAAAAATGGTGATATTATTTTTTTTAGAAAATATGACAAATTGTTTAATTATCAATTATAAATACAACCATTCTTCCACTTTCTAATTCAACCATCATTCTACTTTCTCATTCAAGCATAAAATGTCTTCTTCTTGGTCATTCAATCCCTTTATGGTACAATTATATTATGGAGTGAAGTGTCATACACACAAGGGTTGTTATAGGTGCTCCAGGAACTCGTAGCCTACATTCTTAGTTACTTATCAGATTAGTTATTCCGAGTTGGTTGACAACATATGTAGAAGTGTTCAAATTGACCGCCAATGTTGTTATCTAGAGTTAACACTCTACTATGAATAAAATAGAGGTTCATATACCTCACATATTCACCAAGAAAGTGATATGTATTTAATATACCAACTTGCTTCCCTTGTTCCTGGTTACACCTATAAATTCATGTGGCGTGGAAGACAGCAGTTCCATACTTGCAACAACATGAACATGGTAGTTCTTCAACCATTGCAGACTACGATGAATGTTATTTTACTTCCTTTTTAATTATTTGTATCCTCAACAATATGTTGTAAATGCTAATTCATAATTTTTTTTGTAAGACTCTCCTGCTGAAGAATTCGAAGACACATCAGAGAGTGAACAATCTCTTTCTAAATATGAGTCAGAGGACGACGAAGCAGTCCCTCCTTTGCCTCAACAACAAAGTCATGGACTTACCCATTTTCCTGAACTTAATGTTGTTTGTAGAGGAATGGATGAAGACTATATTCCCATGGATAATTTTGCGGAAGATGAAATGGAGTTTTGGGACGAAAAAGATCCAGAAATACGTTTAAATGTGTATTTCACTTCAAAAAGCCAAGTTGATTGCGCCGTTATAATGTGGAATATCACCCAAAACAGAGAGATATTTATGGCAGAAACCCGTCCCAAAGTCTTGACAGCGAAATGTAAAAGTATCAAGGAAACAAACAACCAGCACGATACCTCTCAACCATGTCTTTGGACATGCACGGTAAGAAAACTAAAAGATTCCAATTGTTTCAAAATTACAGCACGGACACCGGCTCACTCATTTTTCACCATAGTTTCTTGCAACAACAACCGAGCCCTAAGATCAAAAGTTGTAGCAGCTCACATTCAAGAACAAGTTCTTGCAGATGTATCATTAGCTGTGAAACAAATTCAGTCTTTGATCAAAGAGAAAATGAATGTTGATATCACTTACGGCAAGGCTTGGGCTGCGAGGAAAAAAGCCGCCGAGAACATATACGGTAGCTGGGATGAAAACTTCCATGAATTATCAAGCTACATAATGTCACTACAACAAGCAATCCCCGGTACTGTTGTCCAGTGGTTACGTCATCCCTATAGTCCAAGTGACTGCTTAGAATTCAATTATGTATTTTGGGCATTCCGTCCAAGTATTGAAGCCTCTAGGTTTCATTCCTGTGATATCTATAGATGCCACCCATCTAAGGGGCACTTACAAGGGAAAAATATTGTTGGCAGTTTCCAAAAACGCAAACAACATGGTCTTGCCAATTACGTACGCAATGGTGGATGAAGAAACGAATGAGAGCTGGAAGTGGTTTCTTCAACAATTTGCTGAGAACGTTGAAGACCCCGCAAGGCGAAAGTTGTGTGTAATTTCTGACATGATTGCGGGTATAAAACACGCCATGTATAATTTAGAATCTTGTAAGTAACCCCACGCCTACCATTGATTTTGTCCAAGGCATGTAAGAAGCAATTTCATGGCGAAGTTCAAGAGTGTGGCCTTGAAAAGGATGTGTTGGGAGATCGAAAGCACAACACAAGAAAGAAAGTATGAACGCTTGATGGATGAGCTTAAGGCAACAAATAAACAAGTGTGGCGGTACCTACATAGAATAGATAAAACAAAATGGATAGTCTTGTATGACAGTGGGAATCGCCGATGGGTAACCTCACCACGAATATATCGGAAAACATGAACACTTTGTTACGTGGTGCCATGATTGTAACACCCCGTAACCGCAGCGGAAACGTACACGGGATGCAACAGACACATCTGATATCAACAGCATTGCTTATAAAGAAAATACCACTACATTAATTTATAACATATTACATTGTTGCGAGTTGCGTTACTGTCTAGGTGTTACACACATATATTACCAATAAGACATTAACATATATTCATTACAAAATACAGAGCAGCAAGCTTCCAACAGGTAGCACAGATAGTTAAGCACATATCAATCATTCCAACCTGGGCATACCTAGAAAGCATGTAAAGAAAACGGGTCAACTACGAATAGTTGGTGAGTTTCACTAATTTAAATAAACCATAGATCAGTATAAAAATCATATGTTAATGATGAAATTATGCTAAGCCCGTTAATGAAAACTCTATTAACCCAAAAACACATTAAATGACCCCTGGGGACACTGTTAACCCAGAACATATCCAATAACCCCTGGGGACACTGTTAACCCAGTACATATCAAATAACCCCTGGGGACACTGTTAACCCAGCGCATATCAAATACCCTCTGGGGACACTGTTAACCCAGAACCATATCCAATAACCTCTGGGGACACTATTAACCCAGAACCAAATCCAGTAACCTCTGGGGACACTGTTAACCCAGAAACATATCCAATAACCTCTGGGGACACTGTTAACCCAGAAACATATCCAATACCCTCTGGGAACTAAGTTACCCCAGAACAATTCCACCCGATAAACAAATTATCTAATCTATGCATCATACCATATATATATATAAAAATATACAAGTGTTTCCATACGATCGGTATGTACTTAGATAATTTAACACAATCATGCTTTCCGCCCCGGGAAAATATTTAAAACAGTTCATTAAAAGGGGCTCGTGAAAACTCACCTTTTTGTGAGTCTGTGGGTAATACAATGAACAGCTACGTGCCTGGATCTGTAATATAATATCTAGTCGTTACTATATAATTCCCATAAACTAAATCCGTATTAATCGGTACATCTGGGGACATTGTTAACCCAGTACTGTACTCGATCCGGGGACAATGTTAACCCCGTGACACTCCTAAGGACTCAGATTGTGCCATTACTTAGAGTCGGACGGTCAAAATTATCATTTTTATGTTTTCCTTGATTTGCGTGCCTAGCACGGTCATCCGTTTTTAGTTTCAATAATGAGTTTATTCACACTTAACCCAAAAACGGTGTTTGGATGCTATTTTAGTTAAAGTGATGAAATTAGAGCTCGGTTTGACACCCCGTTTGGCCGCGGGGGCCCGTTTCCGTCATTTAGGTGCCGGAAACAGTAAAATCGGTAAAATTACCCAAATCATCCGAATTATTTTCGGATGATTTATTTTTACTTAATTTACTTAGATTTATGAAAATAGTCCATTTTTAGGTTTTTATATACCAGTCAGCTCGCTTATGCGAGTTTTGCCGGTTTACACGTTTTAAGCTTTAAATATTTGTTTTTATGTTCATTTTAGCACAAATAATTACCCGTGTAGTCTCGGGTCTTGAAATTTTGCACAAAACTTATTTTGACAGAAAGAAAATTTTACAAAATTTTCCAGATTTATTTTCCTATATTTACATTTATTTATCTATTTTTAAACCTTTTTAATACACTAAATATGTCAAAAATACCAAAACACTTTAGAAAAATCCCAAATTTTTCTGGGATGATCCTTGCCATCCTCATAACTCCCTGGAATTTTTCCAGAATTTAAAACTCATTTTTCCAGCCATTTTCACCCAAAACCGAGCTAGAAAGCCCTAGAACTCGTTTCACCGAAAAGCCTACTTAGACTTTTCCAACTGAGCTAAAATTTTGTGGGTGACTTTTATATGTTATAAAAAGCTTATCTTAAATTTTCCAGAATTTTTCATCATGTTTAGCTATTTTTCACTATTTTTGGCCAAAACCGAGCATTAAATTCACCAAATATTCATATTTTATCCAAAAATTACCAAAAATTCACAGATCTCTTATTTTCATGTGTAGATCATCTCTGTGAAATTTCGTTACCCGACTCTAAGCACACGAAAATCTGTCCAAATTTCATATACACACGAAAACCGAACTATCTTGTGTTTTCTAGCTTTAGATCGCAAGGATCTCGGTTTCTAGCCTTTGCTAGCCGCTAGACACAACACTTACAAGCACAATAACACTATACCAAGCAAACTATACCAACAATCAAACCATTTCTTTCAAAGTGTCGGTTTTTAAGTAAAAACAAAGGTTTTAACCGTAAAAATCCGTTCTCGACTCTTTTTACTCATTTCTTGGACCAAGATCCCTTGTATAACATGTATACATCTCTTGATCATGCAAGAGTCGGTTTCATCTCGGGTTTTCACCCATCTTTCACTTGGAAATCCATTTTAACAAGATTTTAACCGTAAAATTTTATTCTAAACACTTTTAACTCATTACTTGGATCAAGATCCTTTGTATAACTTGTATACATCCCTTGATCATACGAGAATCGGTTCCATCTCGGGTTTTCACCCATATTTCACATGGAAACCTCCTTTCCTCAATATTGTAGAATTAGAAACAAGATTTAAGCATAAAAACCGTGTTTATACCTTCAATTCTTGGTTAAAAATGATGGATTTTGGATGCACACTTGAAATATTTGGAGAGATTTGAGAGAGTTTGTTGTTGAAATGTGTTAAAAAAAATGAAGTGAATGATAATAATAATAGGACCGATCGGTCCATTAAGGTGGATGGGGGTGGCCCCCACAAATCCATTCTAAGCCACATATTCGGATTACGCAATCCGGATAATGTTGTGGATAATCTGGCTCAGTTCGTTTCTCGTTTAAACTCGTAATTCGGCTTAAAACGAGCATAAAATGGTCGTTTTTTCGGGTTAAAATAAAATTTACATAAAACCGACTTAAAAACTTTAAAAACTTAACCCATGACATTAAAACATCATATTATTAATAATTACGCAACTTTTTCGGCTTGATCGATCGTCTCTTGCTTGGTTTGATGTTAAAGGTTTCGTTTATCGTACCGACGTACCAATAAATCGAAATCCTTTTTCTGTGCTATAATTCACTTATCCCGAAGCATTAATACTTCGTAAACATCACTAAACATTATATACTTCGTCTATAATGTAGTTCCCGATCCGTTCGGGTTTCAATAACCGATCATTGATTAATTGTAATTCCAATACGATTCACTATATAATTGAGTATGATTCATACTGTGAACCATATATATTCGTATCAACGTGCTATAACTCATATAATCAATATTAAATAACACGTAAATAGTATATACCGGCTAGGGTATACCTGGATGTGCCGGAATCGTTACAATGATGCTCCCAATAAAGTCATTAATTGAATATTACTTTAAAAGAGAAGTTGAACAATACCCCGTACCCTACACAACCGCGTGTAATTGTTCAACGAACTTTCCTCACCGCATGTGGACACTCTTCCATGATCGTGAAATAAGTACTTGACAACACATGGTATACCCTTATTCGGCACGTCATCAAAGGTTCATGGTGGAGACATCCCTACAAACACGGACGAATCTGGCTACATTCCTTATATAGTAGAATTTCAAGAAAGAACCTGCTCGTGTGGTAAGGGACAAATTTACCGGTTCCCGTGTAGCCATGCAATTGCAGTTTGCCACCACATACGTGAAATTCCAAGAAAAACCAATGTTTTAAAAACCGGTATTTTAATTGTACTAGATTGGGGTAAAAATGGTATAACCGGTTGAACCGGGTTATATCAGGAGGTTCTTCCGGTTGAATAGTTTACCTTATAATTTTCTATAAATGTAACTTCATTCCAAAGATAACCCAAAACTAAATAATTCCTATAACAAAAAATAATTTAAAAGTTAATCCGTATTAAAAAAAACAATACAAAAACACTTAATTTAAAAAAAATAGTCATAAAGTTTACACGTTTGATTGTCAATTGTTGGGTTAAAGGTAATTTTGAAAAAATATAGGCCGCAAATACAAAATTTTCTCGGGCTTAAAACCGGTTTGCCGGTAAAAGCGTTATTTTAGACAAAAACCACTGGTACGATGTTCTAGCAAACCAGTCAAAAATACCGGACTCAAAATACCGGCCTACTGTGCGAAATCCTGTTTAACCGGTTCAACTGGCCAGATTGAACTGGTTTTTAAAACACTGAAAAAAACTATTGATCCAAGGTTTTGTACAGAAACATGCCATGCACAATACAACAACCAACATTTTCCGGTGCCTCATAAAGAAGATTGGATGTCGCCGGTTGGCGAATTCATGGGAACCCATCGAAGATAACTATCGTAAGGGGAAGACAACGTGTGAGGAGGATGCATAACGAGATGGACGCCAGCTACGCTGAGGAAAGGACGAGTCGTAGGTGTTGTGGTTGTAAAACAACGGGTCACATGATTTACAATTGTCCAAACCGACAAAATTAATTATTGTATTTTTTTTATCATTTATTTGAGTTTCTGTTTGTTTTATTTCATGTTTTTAATATTAGTAGTGCATTTCAGTGTATTTTATTCCATGTTTCACCTTTTTAATATTAATACTGTTTTTCATTTTATTTTATTTCATTTTTTTAATATTATTACTACTTTGATAATACAATTATTATACATTTCAATTTATAAAAATATTCAAAATTCAATGTAAGTTAAAGGGGTTAGTTTGATTTGTTAAAAAACTAACTGGGTTAACTTGGTTTGTTAAAACTAACGCCGGTTAACGGGGTTAAGTGAGTTTACTCCTAAGCCGCTATTGGCAATAGCAGATTAGGAACCGCTATTCTGAATGACGGATTCCATTTTTCAGTTTCTCCTAATCCGCTATTGGAAATGGCGGATACACTATTTTCCTTTTTTTTAACACCCCATTATCCTTTTTTTTTTCTAAAATACACCATTAAAAATTTTTTTTCCCTTTTTTATTACCTGAAATGAATTTTTCTATCTTATTATTTGTTTCTTTAATTATTTCTAATAAATTTATTAAACATAGATTTATATAATTATTTTGATTTATTAGTTGGTTGACATGAATGACAGTTACTTGTAGAGATTCATTGGTCATTGACTTTTTAAAAGCAAAGAAATACATTTATTCATTTTCTCTTTTCATTTCAAAGTCTTTTTGAGGAGGAAATATTGATTTAACAATAGTCTATGCAGTTAATTTATATTTTTTTTATTATAGACACATATTTTTGAGAATACTTGTTTATGAACCAAACCGGAAATTTTATAATTTATTGTAAAATTTCAAGATCTTTATAAAATTCATTTCCTAGTCTTATCCTTTCGTCTCTTGTAAATGATTCCATAAATCATTTTATAAAAGGTTTTCACTTCTCTTGTTTATATTTTTCACATATTTGTTTTCTAATAGCAGATTCAAGACTAAAATCCAATCTTTTGTATTCCATTATAAGTTAAAAACTCATCTGAAAGACGGTATCTTCCTCTCTTACTTGCTGATGATAGACACATAAGACTAAATTATAATGGTTAATATTTAAATTTTCTGCTCTATTGGGTCTTATTTGAGAAGTAGAAGCCCTAAAAGGTTCAGGAAACTCTACTTTATAATCTAGAGGTGAAATATAAGACTTAGCAGAGGATGACCTAGCAAGCCTTTGTGATATCGAATAAAATTTATTATCTTCAAACTATATTTCTATATTACCTTCAGGTGTTTCTATAAGTTTGTTTAATTTGCGTTTTGTTTGTGGCTGCTTTTTTTATTGCTTTATTTATTACTCAATTTTCTGGGAATGTTATTTCTTCCCAATTAACCGGTCTTCTTATAGAAATATGTGACTTCCCATAATTTGTTTCAATTAGAATTGTTTCATTATTTTGTTTGTTCATTCTTTTGCACCTAGCATTCATTGTTGTTAATAATCTATAGTATATCCTATAACAGATACAAATTATTTTTGAACATATGGCATGTCACACCCCGACTTAGGGCCTAGGCGTGTGACCACAAGTTGGTACATGTTATGTAAATATATCAGAGTATTGGGTTAATTTTTGCGGAAGACTTTCGGTTTGAATATAATATTAATTTACATTGAAAATCTACTCGGGACTTTAATACCCGAGTATTAGTTTACAAAATATAAGTTTCATATTACAAGGATTTGTTTATCAAAAACGGAGCCATCTTGTACGCGCTTCTATATCCATAAGACTCCAATCCTTGCTAATGCTATTAATGCTTAATTACCTGCAATGGGTTGGAAAATACGTCAGCTATATGCTGGTGAATACGTATGACTCAATAAAACATTTGAATGACATTACAATACAAATATAGTTTTCTCTACAATCTCAGCAGAAGCATTTCTTCTTCTGGTCTATGTACCACTGCCCTACACACACAATTGTTCCCGAGCCACGTAGCCCTTACCGGGAGACTAGTTATGACCATTAGCCCACGGCCACGTAGCCTTAGAATGATTGGCTGAACGGTTATGTTTGGATCCAGACACATGTGTATTCGGCCTGAGTTGCTTTTATTTTCTACTTTGTATTATAACGTTTTAGAGATCACATAATCTCATGTAAACATTGACTGACTCGTTAAAACAAACACCCTTTCGTCTCATTGAGTATAAATATGTTTTGACTGATTAAAAGGTTAACGTATTCACCTGTACCGTCGGTGTTGGAAAACCTTGACTGATTGATTGATTGTGAATGATACTTAACCTATACAATAATAGGTTCGTATGAATGTTTTGAATGATGATTAAGCTATGATTGTAAGCTTAACCTTGAAATAGTTTATCTTTGATTATGAATGAAAACACTTGGTTTTATGTGACGTTTGATATAGTATGCTTTGGCCTAATAGGTTCTAACACGTTGGTAAGTTTCTCCAGGTAAGTAAACGGGTCCCTCGGTTGATTGAGATTTATATGAATTACTTTTCCTTAGGCAAGAAACTTACTATTAGTGATATCCCCCTTCCAGTTACTACATGCCCGTCAAAATATATCTTTTGTTTGACATTACTTCATCATGAAGTAACGTTTATAAAAACATGATTGTGAATGAATGTTTGTAAAATACGATCAAGGTTAAAGGCCATAGCCTCGATTGATAGTCTAAGCTATAAATAACTTAAACATAACTTCTACCTTAGATTGGATGCTTAGAACGATAACAAGATAAGGCAGGACTTGATCTACTCGCTTATGTGATTGCTAGCTTAATTCCCACTTCGTTTCTTGCACAAATTACGAGAAAAAAGCACGTCGGCTTACTACGGCAACGGGGCACGTCTTTCGAGGCTATGTGTGTGAAAATGAAGGTGTTTTTGGGATGATTTGAGCTCATGCCCGTCACCCCCCTTTTATAGCCAAAATTGGTCCCCATCGCGGTACGCGATGGGTTCCTTGGAACCTGTCGCGTACCGCGACGCCGCAATATTACGCCGCCATACCAGAGTGTGACACGTGGCCTTTCATATTGTGCCACGTGTTGACACGTGTCCACTGACTCAGCAAGCCCATCGCGCTACGCGATGGGTTGATTGTTACCCCGTCGCGTACCGCGATGGGACAAAATTTTCAGAAATTGCATTTTCAGTGTCTATACTTTCTAAGTTTAGTATATTTAAGCTTAAATTAAAAGAGGTAAAAGACGCGGTGTTACATGGCATAATTATATCCATGAGTTTTTACATATAAAATTTAAATACCATCTATATTTTGATCAGATTAAGACAAATGTAGGTCTGGATAAAAATCAAAATATACCGGACATTAATGATTGTTTCCAATTTAGATTACGAGCATCTCGTAATATTGCTATAAAACTTTCCGGTGATCCTTGTAATGTTAAAAGGTTTAAAAGCAACTTGAACTAATCCAACATGAATAAAATTATAATTTTTTTTACCTCGCTAAATCAGATAGCTTTAAGAGTTTTATTATCATTTCTTCATTGCTGACTGACACAGCTTCTTCAGTTGTGTTAACAACTTGTTTCCTATTTAATAAATTATCAAAACTTCCAATTTGGTATATGACTCTTGGATTAATATGAGGAATTGTCCATTTATTTAATAAATCAATATTTTTTGGAATATCATATTCCTCGTTTATACTGTTTTTTACAGTACTATTCTTTTTGAATAAATTAATCATCTTGGGATTAACGTATTGAACCACAACACAAACCCTTCGAATAGCAATCACCAATATATATATATATATATATATGGGTGGGTTAACGTACAATAATGGCTTATTGTACATTACGTACGGACCTTCCACAGCGTTAGATTAAAAATACGCGGTGACAGTTTCGTAAATAACCCAATAGTAGTTCGCTATCAAATTCATCGATTAGACTCTGATCCAAATTTGGAACTCATCGCTCTATCTCATCCAATTTCTAAACTCTAATCACAGCTTAAAGTATGAAATCTCAAAAGTCAAAAACCAAATCAAAATTGAACGTCGTTGAACATCAAGAAATCTTCAAAATTGATCAAAAAATGATGATTTAATTAATCAAATTGATGTGTAGAAGTATTTAGATTCATCAATCAATTATCAAATTGAGGAAATAATGCACTCAATCTAGCTCTAATTAGGGTTCAAAAAATTACGTTTATACGTTCTGAACAAAACTTAAGACCTTTAAACGCTCTGACAAAAAATGAACATCTTTAAACGTTCTGACAAAAAATGAACATCTTTAAACGTTCTAATACGTTCAAAATTAGATGTTTTGGGTGTTCAAAAAAGTTTAGAAGTTCAGAACTTCTAAACTAACAAAAAAGTCCAGAATAAAAAGTTTAAATGTTAAAGCCAAATTCCTACCCTTAAACATTCAAATGTTAAACCTTTAAACGTTTAAGGTTAAAAGTTTAAACATTCAGGCAAAAAAGGCAAAAAAAAGAAAAATTAAACGTTCAGCTTATACGTTCAAACCTTTAAACAAACACCTTTAAATGTTTAGAAGTTCATATCTAAAATTAAACACCTGTAACATGAAATTGAACATTGAAATCACTTCAAATAATCTCGTAATCATCAAACAATTATCAATCGACCGTCAATTTTATCATTGATTCCATCATATGGACAAATATGGAACGTTTGCAACTGGGTGTCTGCAAATGACGTATTTCAATTCAAATCAATTGAAGTGTGTGTCTGCAAATGACGCCAGTTACAATGGTTGAATCGATGCAACGGTTAATTAGGATGTAAACGATTTGAAATAATTTACAAATTTGCCACCGCGTGTTTTTTGAAATCTAGGGTTGAGGGTGTCGCATACATAATGTACGATAAGAGATTATTGTATTTTATCATATATATATATATATATATATATATATGATAAAATACATTACGTTACGGTTAATTAGGGGTGGGTTAACGTACAATAATGGCTTAACATACATTACGTTCGCGACATTCCAGAGCGTTGGATTAAAAAACACGCGGGTGGCAATTTCGTAAATAACCCAATAGTAGTTCGCGATCAAAATTCGTCGATTACAAATCGACTCTGATCCAAATTCGGAACTCGTCGCTCAATCTAATCCAATTTATAAACTCTAATCACAACTTAAAATATGAAATTCTAAAGTCAAAAACCAAATCAAAATTGAACGACGTTGAACATCAAGAAATCTTCAAAATTGATAAAAAAAAATGATGATTTAATCAATCGAATTGATGTGTAGAAGTATTTAGATTCATCAATCGATTATGGAATTGCAGAAATAATGCACTCAATCGAGCTCTGATTAGGGTTCAAAATATTATGTTTAAACATTCTGAAACAAGACTGAAGACCTTTAAACGTTCTGACCAAAAAAGAACATCTTTAAATGTTCTAATATATTCAAAGAAGTTCTGGGTGTTAAAAAAAATGAACATCTTTAAACGTTTTAAGAAGTTTAGGGTGTTTAAAAAAGTTTTGAAGTTCTGATAAAGTTTAGAAATTCTAAAAAGTTCTGGGTGTTCAAAAAAGTTTAGAAGTTTTGATAAAGTTTAGAAGTTCTAAGAAGTTCTGGGTGTTCAAAAAAGTTTAGAAGTTCTGATAAAAAGTTTAGAAGTTCTAAGAAGTTCTGGCCTCTAGGTGTTCAGAACTTTTAAAACTAACAAAAAAAATTAAACACCTGTAACATGAAATTGAACACTGAAATTACTTCATATAATCTCGTAATCATCAAACAATCATCAATCGACCGTTAATTTGATCATCGATTCGATCATATGAACAAAATATGGAACGCCTGCAACTGGGTTTCAGCAAATGGCGCTTAAAACTTTCAACATTCATTTAAAACCCATCACTCAAAACTCAAAATTGATCAATTGAAACTTCAAATTGATGATTAATTGGACCAATTTCAAAGTTTAATTGATCAATTAGTTCAACAATTTCAATTTCAATTGGTTAATTTTATCAGCTGACATGTGATCAAGTCGTGACGGAGGAAGATGGTTTACGGTGGACGGAATCGTTGGATGGTGACGGATTGCTGAACGGACATGGTGAAGGTGGATGGAATCGATGGGAGCAGAGAATCAGATTTGATGAAAATTACAGTATTGCCTCCGCGTGTTATTTGAAATTGACGGGGATACGAGTCGCGTACGTAATGTACGATTAGGAATTATTGTATTGGATCCTTTATATATGTGTATATATATAGATACACTAGTTTTTATCCCCTGTATTACGGTGGTTGTTTTATATTATTTGTTTCTAATATTTATTTACTTTTTGAATTTTTATTTTTTTATTGTATGAAAGTTAATAATATACTCATGGTTTGATGATAAATTGTTTCACAAATAAATGTGATGTTATAACCCAGTTTAAAAGCTATATGAGTTTGATAAGACCCAAGACCCGTTTATTTGTGTTTATTATAAAATTAGTTTTTTAATTATAAATAATATATATCTTTTTTTAAATAAATCAAATATTAATTTTTAGTATACCCCTACTTTATAGGATTTTTATATAAAATATTTGGTGAGATTAGTTTTTAATTTAATAAGATGTTATAACCCATACCCGTGAATTCGGGTCAAATGCATGAGAAGTCTCTATTTAAAAATCAAGTAAATCTGGTGACTCCAAAAAAGGGGGAGCGACCACATCGCGACACATAGGATATTTATGTTTTCGTTTATATATATTATAGATATATATGGGCATGTTTAAAAAGGGAACTAAAAAAAATGGGGAACCGGAAAACTCTTCATTTTACATGTAAAAAAATAATATAATTAAAATGAACTTTTTTACACTTTTTGCTTATAAAAACATGTAGGAGACATTCCAAATAAAAAATGAATTTTGTAATTTTTTTTACTTTTTTTAACCGAAAATTAAAAAAAAAAAGAGTTTTTTTTAAACGGCTTCTACATGTTTTTATATGTAAAAAGCTCTAAAAAGGTTATGTGAAACTGTGTTTTTTACTTAAAAAAGAATTTTTTAGTATCTTTTTACATGTAAAGGAAGAGTTCCCCGATTATCACTTTGTTAATCCTCATTTTGTTTGATTTCACCTTTAAACCTCCCTATATATATAACGATTTTCCCAGTATTGCTTTTGAGAGACAAATACGGGTCTAACACAAGCCTCACCGTTTTAAAGACAAATATTTTGCTGTTGTACAATGAGTAGAGGTGGCAATGGGAGTGGGTTGGGTTGGATTTGGGTGATGGGTCAGGATGGGTATGGGTCAGGATGGATATGTGTTAGGATGAATTTTTAAAATAGAGGGTTATGATGGATATTGGTTAAGATGGGTAAAACTAACCCATCTTGACCCAAGTGAAGGTTGACATACAAATGGTTTTAAAAACCCCTCAAAAAAATATTCAAAAAAGCTATTAAAAAAATAATAACTTAAAATGTTTCCTCCATCATCCTCGTTCATAAAAAGAAAAACTTTTTGTACCGGTTCAGGTTCGAGTTTTCTGGGGTTTTTTCGGTTCGGTTTTGTTTTTTCATTTCGGTCGGTCTCGGTATCTGCTCGGTTTCAATGATTTCGGTTTCGATTTCTCGGTTTTTTCGGTTTTAGTGTTGTTTTGCTTTAGTCATTTTTCGTTTTCATTTCGTTTTTTTTGTTTTGTTTCGTAACATTTGTTTTATTTTGGTCGGCTACGTTTCAATTTTTTGTTTCGTTGTGGTAAGATTTTTGATTGTATTTCGCTTTTTTTTTTGTTTCGTTTTCGTCAGTTTTTCGGTTTCATATCGTTTTTTTTGTATCGTTTTGGTCGTTTTTCTATTTCGGTTTAGTTTCGTTTCAGTTTTTTTGTTTCGTTTGGTCGGTTCGGTGTTTTTTATTTGCTTTGGTCCGGTTCTTAAATTGCATTTAGTTTTTTTTGTGTTTCCTTTTGGTCAGTTTTTCAGTTTCAATTCGGTTTTTTTTGTTTCGTTTCGGTCGTTTTTCTATTTCGGTTTTTTTTGTTTCGCTTTGGTCGGTTCAGTGTTTTTGTTTTGTTTTGGTCAGGTTTCAGTTGCATTTTGCTTTTTTTTTTGTTTCGTTTTGGTCGTTTTTCTATTTCGGTTCAGTTTCGTTTTCGTTTTTTTTGTTTCGTTTTGGTCGGTTCGGTGTTTTTGTTTTGTTTTGGTCCGCTTTTCAGTTGCATTTCGCTTTTTTTTTTGTTTCGTTTTGGTCAACTTCTCGGTTTCATTTCGGTTTTTTTGTTTCGTTTTGGTCAACTTCTCGGTTTCATTTCGGTTTTTTTGTTTCGTTTTGGTCGTTTTCTATTTCGATTCAGTTTTGTTTCGGTTTGGTCGATTCAGTGTTTTTGTTTAGTTTTGGTTAGCTTTTCGGTTGAATTTCACTTTTTTGTTTCGTTTTGGTCAGTTTTTCAGTTTCATTTCCGTTTTTTTGGTTTCGTTTTGGTCGTTTTTTCCATTTCGGTTCAGTTTCATTTTTGTCAGTTCGGGGTTTTTGTTTCGTTTTGATCGTTTTTTGGGTTACAGATGAGTTTTGTTTCGTACGTGATAGTTTGGGTATTTTGAATAAGATAAATTTTGGATAACTTGGATATTTTGTTTTGACCCATTTTAACCTATAAATGAAATTCACTTGTATATTTCCAACCCATCCTGACCCACCAAAGAATATTTATGATCCATCCTAACCCATTTTACTTTTAAAGTTTAGCCATCTTAACCCAAAACAACCCGAACGAACACGAACAAGGTATACTCGTGTTGGTGAATTTAATTTTAAATGAATAGAGACACTTAATTAAACGAATACTGTGTTCATGTATGCAGAAGCGGTAGGCTTGTTTACAACATATAAGTATGAAAACTAAAACCCTAGCTAATGTTGATTTCAATTCTCGCTTCCGACGACGGTGGCAGCTCCGGCGATTGTTTATGCACCGGTAATCACTCTTTACCTCACGCATTTATTGTTCACTTAATACGAAACCTTCCTTCGTTTCAGTGCTTAATTTCATGTTCTCTTATCTCTATTCCATGTTAGGCTTAGGCTTAGGGTTTGTATGCCATATATATTTAGTTGAAGTAATTAATCACATGATTACTCTATCCAGTTCTGTTATGATAGAATTTGAGAATGAAGAAGAAAGAAAGAAGGTGTTCGTTAGTTAGTTATTAATTGAACGTGGATGCATAAGTACTCGGTTAGCTACGACAATTAGGTTATCGCGGTGGAGTATCGGTAATTTTAATATCATGCAGGATATATATATATATATATATATATATATATAGCGATTTAACACTAGCAATGCTGTATACTCTCCTACCATTAACAAATTAACGGGCCTCTTGCAACTTGCAAAACACCAATAATTTTGAAATGCCTTTTGTTGCCATTGGTGTTGGGGTTAGACAAAAATTTCTTTTCATTATAAGTACTCGATTAGCCACGACAGTTAAGTAACTACCGTTATGTTAGTTATAGTAGTCGCACAACAACACTGACTTTAGTTCGTATAGAATTAGTACCATAACACGTTGGTCCCTTAATAGTTTTTGTACGATAACAAGATCAGATTCTTCTTATTGGAATTTTCAATTTGGAACACATCCAAGCGCTCCTTTACATCACAAAGGGTATATATGAACAGTTTTTAAAAGGGTATATATGAACAATTTTTAAATGTAGTAGTTTAAGGGCCTTAAGAGAGATTCATAACTTTACACTCAAGGCGCATAGGCCTTGCTTGGGCCGGAGACGCAAGGCGCAAAAAAAGTGAGGGCCTAAGGAAAAAAAAGCACACTTAAATAAAGAAATTAATTATGTATTAGAAAGAATAATACTATTCCTCATATAAAATAAAGAAAAGCTAGTACATAACATTTTATTATCATCTAATTAGTGCCAAAGTTTCTAAAAGAGTCGAGATTCAAATGTAGTTCTAAAACTTGAATAACAAAATGTTCAAAGTAAAGTACCAAAAGTTCAAAACATGAAAACCAAAAGTTCAAATTGTAATAAATTGTAAAGGTTTAAATGATTCAAATAATCATAGTTCTTGATCCGTCATCAATACATAGAGGTGTCGTCAACTTCAAGAAGCGAGAGCCTAGGAGGCTAGGAACTAGAAGCGCATATGTTGGGCCTGGCCTGGAAAATGGGCCTAGGAACTAGAAGCGCATATCTTGTTACCTTTCTATAAGCTAATATGCGTAAGACCCGAATGTTTTCAAATCTCATGTTCATTTAGACTCCTTAATAGTTAGTTCCTTTTTTCTCACATCTCTCATCATAACATAGTATTGAAGTGAGATGAGTTGGATTGTTCCAATAGTTAGCATACAATGAATTGAGTTTATTATCTTACACTTCAACCAATACCAATGTGGTTTTGCATCCATTCACCAGTTTCCAACTACATTTAAATGGTATGCTAAGATTTCTCTTTAACCTAGTTTAATTTTGCTAACTTGGGTTTTGAATTTTTGAAGTTATAACTAAGGAGATAGTTTGTGATTATGTAAGACTCTATGGTGCACATTATACTCAGTGTACTTTAAATTTTAGGTTGAGAAGTAGGAACCGCATGCGTTTGTCAAGATAATTTATATTTGTTTTCTTGCTGCATGCAAATATGCGTTTTACCTTGTGTGAATACCCATTGTGTGTTAGGATTAAACGCACACACGAAACTGAACACGACACGAAAGCAATAAACGAACACGAGGATTTAACGTGGTTCGGTCTAAACTGACCTACGTCCACGGGTGGCAACTAGGTATATCTTTATTGAGTGACCAAATATTACAAGTACATAATGTTGTTTATATAGAGACTGAACTAGGGTTAGTAAATTATTATGCAAGAAATCTAAACCGGGCCGGGCTTGGGCCCGACCGCCCACACCCGTCTCCTCTTTTGACTTCATATAATAAACCGGGCCAAAAAGGCCTACGAACCCAACAATCGGCGTTGAGTACTCTCGTCTGCACTCCTGATTGTACTTCTGTAATCTGAACATTAAACTTCTTCTAGTTGCCACCGCCTTCTCATCAATTAACCTGAAGGCCCGTTGAAGCTCCCCGGAGCTCCAACACGTCAGTCATGGCTGAAACTGCCCCTGACCCGTTCTCTGTCCCTACCGGCTCCCACTGTAACGAACTACCGGATCTTGAGATAACCTGAGAACAAACACTCTCCATATTCAGCAAGTAATTCATTGGAGAGACTTTTACAGCTGGAATACTGGTTTTCTTAATCCACTGTCGACCTGGAACTGTAACTGAAACACGACCTGTGCTCCCACTGTCACGATGTCCCCCAACTGATTTAACCTTCCTAGCTCGTTCATCCTGAATCTTCACTTTGGCTCTGGGTTTGTTACTTGCAAAACGAACCTTCTTCTGCCCACGAGATTCTGTGAACCGGATTTTGTTTTTCACCAAAACTGGATCCACTCCTTTCGTTGACATGCCGACCATATACAATGAACCCATTTTCGTGCCACGAGCAACCACAAGATTCCCTTTGACTACTTTCCACTGCCCATTCCCGAACTTAACATCGTGCCCTTGGTCATCCAACTGCCCAACTGAAATCAAACGTTTCTTCAAACTTGGAATAACCCTCACGTCTTTCAAAGTCCAAGAAGTACCGGCTGAAGTTATCAAATCAACGTCTCCCATACCCGTAACCTCTAAAATATCATCATTCGCTAGTCGAACCTTTCCAAAATCCCCAAATTTAAGATTCTTCATCGTTTCACTACAGTGAGTGGCATGAAACGATGCACCAGAATCCATCACCCAAGCATCAACGCTACTCTCAACACTACAAACCAAAGCCTCATCACTACTGACCCCGTCATCTGTGTCGTCTTCTGTAACGTTCACCTCTTTCTTACCATTCGGACACTGATTCTTGAAGTGTCCTTTCTCTTTACAACCCCAACATTCAATATCCTTACGAGTCTTAGACTGACTCCTCTTCCTGCTCCCACTGCCTCGCTGTTTTCCCCTACCTCTACCTTCTGTGACTAGCATATTGCCTGATGATTCACCTGAACTTCTGCGTCTTGAATCTTCTCCCAGAATCAGATCTCGAATCCCATCGAAAGTAATATTTGTAGACGAACTACAAACTGCAGTCACTGTTTGCGACCAACTGTCGGGCAAAGAGGATAATAACAAGAGGCCTTGAACTTCATCATCAAACTTAATGTCAACTGACACTAAGCGGGACAAGATCGAATTAAGATTATTGATATGAGTTGTAACTGACCCACCCTCTTTCATTCGAGTTGTCACTAGCTCTCTGATAAGATAGACCTTATTCGCTGCCGAAGGCTTCTCATACATGTTGGATAGTGCGTCCATCATACCACGGGCTGTGGTTTCTTTCATGACGTTAAACGCCACATCTTCCGACAACGACAATGTAATACAAGCCCTAGCTTTCTTGTCTAACTTCTTCCAATCTGCTTCTGACATCTTTTCTGGTTTTTCATCCTCAAGCACTACATCCAAGTCTTTCTGACAAAGTAGTGCCTCAATCTGCATCTTCCACCAACCAAACTTCTGTCCGTCAAACTTCTGTATCGAAACTTTTCCGTCTTCTGCCATGACAATGACTAAAATGAAAAACTGGATAAAACAGAGACAAACACAGCAATCGCACGAGCCTGAACTTAACGACTGTTCTACTGAACTCTGTTAAAAAAATCAACCTATTTATACGCAGCGGAATATCGAACTGAAAATCAGAAACCGAAACTTTAAACTGAAACGATAAACCTGACAAACGCGGTTGGCACTGGTTCTCCGTTTCTTTAACGCTTCTTCTGACTTGACAACGATTCTTCAATGAAAAATAGAATCCTGATTCAACTTGTTCTTGGTTTGGTTAGGCTGATCAGCGATAACAGGTAATCAGGCCGGCTTCACTGCTCGGCTACCACTCTTATACTTCGACCACAAACCCGTAACGGCAGCTGGTTACTCAGTTCTGTCGGCTAGACTGCCCGACACGACTTTTAGCGGTTGATGCTTCTTGAATGACGATCGAACAAATCGGTAATAGGGTGGCACTACTGCCGGCAAACCCTAATCGAACTGATGACCAACAAGACGAACCCGGTGACCGCTGGGTTAATTTGGCGGCTGCCAAAAAACGAAACCCTAGATCAACCCTATCTTCTGCAACTCAAAAAAACAACAAGCGTTGGCTTACGGTGGTGTATGGCGGTGGACTGAACCCTAGTCGCGATCGTCGGGCTGGGTTTAGTGGCGGCGAAACAGCGGCGGCGTAAACCCTAACGACAATCGGAGAACCGTAGCAGCGGCGGAACCCTAGCGCAGTAGGGTGGCGGCGGCTGGATGGTTTGGCGGCGACTCGGCTGGTTCAACGTGTTCTTCGCGTGATCCGAACCTAAGCTCTAGATACCACTTGTTAGGATTAAACGCACACACGAAACTGAACACGACACAAAAGCAATAAACGAACACGAGGATTTAACGTGGTTCGGTCTAAACTGACCTACGTCCACGGGTGGCAACTAGGTATATCTTTATTGAGTGACCAAATATTACAAGTACATAATGTTGTTTATATAGAGACTGAACTAGGGTTAGTAAATTATTATGCAAGAAATCTAAACCGGGCCGGGCTTGGGCCCGACCGCCCACACCCGTCTCCTCTTTTGACTTCATATAATAAACCGGGCCAACAAGGCCTACGAACCCAACATTGTGCTCTTTATGTTTTATATTTATGAATAAACCAGATCAATCAAGTTATACACTTTGGAAAAGAATAAACATTAAATTTGCACGTATTAATGAAATTAATTGGATGTAATAAAAAAGGTATTACATTTACTACAATACTAAAATATGGTCAAATAGTCCTCGACATTATTAAAATAATTATTAACTTGTCTTTAAATATACGGTTCAAGAATGTATTGATTAAAGAAATTCCATAATAATTAATGACTAGCAAAACTGAAAATATTCAATTAATTGGATTTCTATGTTCTATAATGACAGCCTAGCAAACAGACACGGTCAAAATGAAAATTTTAAAATTGTTGAAATTTAAGCGCGTATCCGCGTTTATTTCAAAAAATTTCAATTCCAACCAAGTTCAATGTATAGGGCATATAGGGACATTTATAAAATAGATGGTAGCATGTAACTCCAACTCCATTCTCTTCTTATTATGGAAAACTATTTGCATGCTTCAAGTTCAAAGCCTCGAGGCAGGCTACCCGGGTCAAAAAACAAACGTAAAGAGCCCAAACCTTCTGCAAATGTGCAACAAGATGGTGTAGGTATGCAAACGAAGGTCCTTGAAGTTGCTGCTGGTGCGGATATTATCAAAGCCGTGTCAGATTTTGCTAATCGTCTTAACGTGGATGTTAGTGTTGTCAGCACATATGGGCTGGTGAAAAACCTAACAATCTACCGATCACAACCATCCCTTCTATATCCTAATATTTTGAACTTTGATGGCGTTTTTGACTTATTGTCTCTGAAGGCAATCTTTCATGGATGCTTTGCTACTCGACCGCCACCCGGTTTTGAAAGTCGTTATATATACTTTTTAGATGGTGAAGGAATTGCTACCGGTGGAACCGTTGGCAGTTTACTTGCGGCATCAAAAGTTTTTTTGGTGGTTTCTTTTATGAATGAAACTGGCTGCAAAAAACCACCATTAGCGAGTGCTCGTCAACCAGAGGTTGGTTCAAATGCTAGAGGGTCTGTGGGTTTTTATGGTGTTCCATCTCCAACTCCTCCCTCAAAGCTGGAGGTTGGTTCAAGTGCTAGAGGGTCTATGCGTTTTTATTGTGTTCCATCTCCAACTCCTCCCTTAAGGCCGGAGGTTGGTTCAAGTGCTAGAGGGTCTATGGGTTTTTATTGTGTTTCATCTCCAACTCCTCCCTTAAGGCCGGAGGTTGGTTCAAGTGCTAGAGTGTCTATGGGTTCTTATTGTGTTCCATCTCTTACTCCTCCCTTAAGGCCGGAGGTTGGTTCAAGTGCTGGAGGGTCTATGGGTTCTTACTGTGCTCCATCACCAACTTCTCCCTCAAGGCCGTGCATTCATGCTGCCAATGGCTACTTGTGCGCCTGCGGTTTCAAATGATTTAACAAGTTCACCAGTAGGTCTTTGTTGGTCAAAGTCAACTTTTAGTAATGTTTGTTTCCTGAGTGACAGTTATCTTTTTCAATTATGATTTGTCTTTTCCCTAAATTGTTGTCGTTTTCGTCTAGTTATGTTTCTTTCAGTTGCTGATTTCAGATTCATGTGTCTCAAGGCAGTTGCTGCATATTTCTGTAGTTTTATCATTTTAATGAATTCAGCTAGTTTTGTTTGGAATTTAGATTTGCATATTTAGATTCATATTATGTCATGTTTGATTATTATTTAGGTTCATAGTTACTCTTGTTCTATGCTTATATATAAATTAAAGTAGCAGAAAATCAGGTTAAAGGATAATTGGTGTAGGCTTTAATTGATTCCCTGTTGGTGATTATTTTCTACTGCGCCTGTTAAGTTTTTTGCTGCTGTCCTGTTTCCTTTTGTCACTTTCTTCCAAGTTCATTTTTTGCTTTATGTCTGTTATTGTTTGGGTTAGTAATTTGTTATGCTGTTTTGTGGTTTTTGGATATGTGGATGATAAAATTATAGCAGCATATAGTTGTTTCTGACACAATTCCTCATACATGAGGAAAACCCAATTTGCTATCCTTAATCTATATCTATCTATATGTACTTATATTATAATACATTTGAGAAGGATATAACACTTGATGTATTCACTTTAAGTAACTTTTTCAAGGGGTATAATTGTCTTTTGAAACCACTAATAATTATTATACATTATTTATTAATGCATATTTAATTCACTACATTAAGTGCATATAATAATGCACATTTAAGTACATATAATAATGCACATTTAATAATAACAATAATAATAATTTAAATAATAATACCCAAATATAATCAGTGTTGGCAAGTCAGGTTACATTTAACTCTTACGAACCCGCCACAAAGCGCGGGCCGCCTACTAGTAAGTTCATCATCATCATCATCATCATCATCATCATCATCATCGTACTCAGTATATCCCACCAATAGCAAAGCTATGGTAGGGTCTGAGGAGGGTAAGATGTAGGCAGCCTTACCTCTACCCCATAGGGATAGAGAGGCTGCTTCCGGTGAGACCCCCGGCTCGATAGTAGTTTTCATCAAGCCTTGGACATAAGGCACATAGCACTCAATCATCGGGACACCGGCTGATCGGTGCATGTACCCTTATCTTTCAGCTATCAACGCCACTACATGATGCCTGATTAACCGTCCGTCACTTTTAACGTTATTTTCACGAGATTAGTAAAATAACGTCAAAATTAGTGCAATTTCACTTTTGCCCACCCGAGGGTTCACACATATATACATCATATGTGCGCACCGCAAGCAGGGCTAAAAAGTTGCATATGAAAATTGAATTTGGGTATTGAGTAATCCTATAGTACCTTTTACTGCGAAACCCATACAAATACATGCGCGCGTACACACACATTTATCTATAATATAGGGCTATGCTAAAAAGTCTAAAAAGTTTGGTGTCTAGAAATTGGTGGTCATGTATCCAATTTTTAATTATCTTTGTATGCCTATCTAGGAACCTCTTTTCTCAAGGCTATACCAAATCACTTGATGAGGCATGCCGTCGTAAGCCTTTTCAATGTCAATGTACACCAAATGAAAATCCCACTTCTTCTCCTTATGTGATCATCATCATCGTACTCAGTATATCCCACCAATAGCAAAGCCTTGATTTAAAAAGGCGCGCCTGAGGCGTGAGGCGCTCGAGGCGTTTTGTAAAACGCCTTATTTCGCGTAAGGCGCAAAATTACATGAAGCGGCCTGAAGCGGCGCCTCAGCGGGTGAGGCGTAAGGCGTTTGAGGCGGCGCCTCATATGATGCAGTCTAAGTTAGGTTGAAAATGTAGCTGTTTAGGCCCATCTACTTAAAATATTAACGCTTGGGCCATCCGTAAAACATTACGCAGCCGTATTATATAAATCTTATCACTAAAACTTCAATTCAAACCACTCTTTAATTTTCATATTCAAAGTTTATCTTCTCCGAATGTCAAGTTTATCTTCTCCTTAGTTATTAGTCCCATCTTTTTAACTGGTTAAAACCCTCATAATTATTACACATTTGTTTGTGACTCAAGAGGTATTTTCTTCATTATTACTTTTTACTATATATTTTTATTATTATTAAATGCTTGTGTAATACATTTTTTATTTTTAATCGGCTTGTCTTCTAAGAATGTAAGTGTTTTGCAACTTGTAAGTATGTTTTATAATGTTTAAACTATGTATTAAGTATTCATGTTCGGTTTTACAAATATGTTTTATCTTTATGATTGATTAACAAGTAAAATATGTCATGTATAATTAATTTTTAGTATTTTTTTAACTGAGCGCCTCACATACGTGAAGCTCTCGCTTCACGCTTCCGCTTTTTGGACCAAAACGCCTTGCCTCGCTTAACGCTTTTTTAAACCAAAAACCAAGAGCAAAGCTATGGTAGGGTCTGAGGAGGGTAAGATGTAGACAGCCTTATCTCTATCCCATAGAGGCTGCTTCCGGTGAGACCCCGGCTCGATAGTAGTTTTGCATCAAGCCTTGGACATAAGGCACATAACACTCAATCATCGGGACACCGGCTGATCGGTGCATGTACCCTTGTCTTTCGGCTATCAACGCCACCACATGATGCCTGATTAACCTTCTGCCACTTTTAACGTTATTTTCACGAGATTAGTAAAATAACGTCAAAATTAGTGCAATTTCACTTTTGCCCACCCGAGGGTTCACACATATATACATTATACGCGTGCACCGCAAGCAGGGCGTTTCATTTCTTCTCCTTATGTGAGTGTTATATTAATTACATTATATATGATATAAAGATGAACGGACTGCCACACCAATTTATTTGCATAGTTAGGCATCCTAATTGTAGCTGCCCATGGGTTAATTGGGTACACCGTTTCGTCATATCTACCTGCCACACGCTGAAAGTCGCTTATGCTCTTCCAACATTATATAAATTCCCTAAACTTGCGTTATTATCAATAGTGTCAAGGTTTATGCAAACAATCCAATCAATACTATATTTAAAGTTATGAGAAGTCTGTTAACTCCAAAATATATTATTTTCACCAGTAGTTCCCTTTCATTTTTTCTAACTAAATTTTGGGTGTTATAGTACCCACAACAACAACCATACCCAGTAAAAATCCCACCAGCTATTAGTCGGGTCTGGGGTGGGGAGGTTGGATGCAGGCAAATCGTACCTCTATTCCAATATATAGAAAGGTTGCTTTTAGACAGACTCTTAGCTCCAAAACCATGTGTGTGAAACTGCATAAAAGAAAAAGAAAGTTTAACACCAGACCAATAGACAACAGAGGGAAAAAACAAATAAATACACTAAATAAATAGGTAATAATAATAGCACTCTTTAACAATAAATTAATAAAAATAGTGAAAAAGGTAAAAAAAATTAGTAAATTATAGAATAACAATATAAAAAAATATATTACAATAGTACCAAAATAAATAAATAAATTCATAAACAAATTTACTTAAGTTGAATAAATAATAATACATGATAGAAAAACTTGGAGAAGTATGAGGATATGAAAAAAACAAATAATAAAAAAAAACATAAATAAATAAACAAATAAATTAATTATTAATTAATCAGAATGATGTGAGACAAAACTAAGGTAAAGAGAAGCCCCTAAGACACATTTTTAACCTAAAACTATTCCTACCTCTTAAAAGTCCTTAACCTTAATCCTACATCTCCAAGAATTCCTACCATGTACTAGGAGAGGTGCAAGTCTAGCAAAAGATGTATTGTCAAATCTTATAGAAAGAAAATAAATATTCGAAAATTAATAAAAAAACAGGTTCAATTTATGTATCTACAATTTACAACACTTGTATACATTAATACCCAAATATTCCACATTGATATTATTCGTAACACAATTTCCATAAGCATTGGCATAAAAGGGACCGTTAAAGATATTATTAATTTTTTGGAATGTAATTTTAACTTTTTTCTGTTTTAACAGCAATTCAGTATTGATTGATTAAAAATATTCTAAGGTAATATAATAATGTGCATTAACCGGATCATTACAACGGCCGAAATTGTGTGAAAGAAATCATATTTGAAATTTTGCCATTGTGCCATTATAAATCAGATAGTAGTGTGGTCAATTTCAATCCAATTCTTGTGTTCTGGCGCACCCAGTATTATCTTCTCTCTTTTTCTCTGTACATTATTGTGATGGAAAGTAGCTGTCAAGCTTCAAAGCGTAGAGGGAGGCCCGCAGGGTCAAAGAACAGAAGGACCCGTGTACCTGTAACAAATCCTTCTGAAACCACCATACAAGGAAATGGTATGGGTTTACACCTGAATGTCCTTGAGGTACGAGCTGGGCGTGATGTCATTGCTGCAGTTTATAATTTCACAAACCGCCATCAATTGGGGGCTGTTAGTGTTACAAACACACATGGGGTTGTGCGCAACGTCACCCTCTACCAGCCAAATGTACCTAAACCTTTATTCACATACAAGAAAACTTATGAATTGTTGTCTCTCATGGGGAGCTTTTATGGATCTTCATCTTCTATCAGACCTGTGTCACCCTTTCCTACTCGACACATTGCATCCTTTGTATGTGATGAAGGATTCTTGTATATTGGGACCGTTCAAGGAAAGTTAATTGCAGAAACTAATGTAGTTGTTTGTCTTTCTTTCATCAATGGGACCGAATCTATCAAATTGCCTCCGCCTCGTGCTTTACCTGCAACTGGTGGTCTACTTTCAGGTGCTGGAAGGCCTAGGACAGCAACTGCTGGTCTAACCAAGTTTTCTTCAGGTGCTGGAGGGTCCAGGACAACTTATGGTGCTCCTACGGCTCCATCATTATCATCCACCTCTGGTTCAAAGGATTCCGACAGGTCCATTATTAGGGAAAATCTTGGTTAAACGTGATAACAACTAGTAGATCTGGTTTTGTAAGGAAGGAAGAAGCATACATTTGTTCCATTTCTGTTTGTTAGTTCCTTTAGTTGTTTTTATTTTATTTGTCAAACTGATATTTTGTTCTGGATGTTACTGATTACACACACGTGTGTATTGCAACTCTGCTATTTTAATGGTTTCAGTGCTCTAATCTCATTCAGACCTGTTGTTACTATTTCTATATCAGATTTGTTAAGTCTACTAGCTGTTGATTTCCTTCAGTATTATATTTCTATAGTTGTTGAAAGATAGTTCCTAACATAGATTTGTTGTATTTTACACTCTTGAAGTTGGACAGCAAAAATATTGGTTAGAAATTGGTGGTTGGTTTCTTCAAATGATGTCTAGGGTTCAGTTATCAAAAGTCAAAACCTTAACCTTGACGACATGTAAATATGAGGGCTCTGTTTTTATTGAGGGAGTTGGAAATATATAAAACTGAATGGGTTTGTAGGTAACAGTGGACACACTTTGTATTTATATATCCTAGTTGTATCAAGGGCTGTAAAAGAAATGAATCGAACCGAACTAGGCTTTGTTCATGTTTGCCCATTAATCTTTTATCGGAGAAGTGAATGGTTCACGGACAACTAATAAATCGAAATTTTCTGTTTGTGTTCGTTCATTAAGAAAATGAACTTGTTTGTAAATGGTTCGTGAACACAAACGAATTAACAATAACAATGTATTATTTGATTTGGCTAACCGAGAGTGGTCAATGTCAATGGTTCGGTCTAGCTATCAAGTTTGTATTGGTGTTTTTTTAACATTCATATGTTAATTTACATATAAATTAATCACATAATACTCATGTATATTTTTTGTTCTGTAGTTAATAATTTCGATTAAATCTATACAAGATTAGAAAAGTGATTATTAAATATTCAAAACCTTTAATGAACAAAGATAAACAAAGAAACACCAACGAACATAAGAGGACATAAACGAACACAATTGTACAAGCATGGCTCTATTCGTGTTCATTCTTAGTTGGTTGAGCGAACTTTCTTGTTCATGTTTGTTCCTTTATTAAAGATAATAACATAAATGAACATCCCGCCAAACAGTTCATGAACAGTTGGCTGAACGTTAGGTTCATTTACAGCAACCTAGGAAACTTACCTTGATATCTTTTTAAGTTTGTCTTGAACCAAAGCATATTTTTTATATGTTTATTTATTGTTGGATGGACGCGTAATATTTTTTGTACTTATAGTTTGCTAGCACCTTTGTTCCTATTTATGGATATGGCAGTTTCTTGTGTGACAAGGTAGCTGGTGCTTGGAATAATTGTCAATGCTGAAGCTGCTTCTATGATTTGGCAGTTCCGTGACTGAAGGCTAAAGATGTATTTAGTATCTGGACATGTCTCCTAATGTTACTTAGACAACATGCAGGTTAGTTTAATTGCTCTAAATATCTTTGTTTTCTCATTGGAATGCAGTCGATTTTATAAAGTGCACTTCTTAATTTTTATAGCAAAGCACAATCTCAAATGATTTACTAACAGAAAACTAGTATATCATATTAAGCCTCAAACATGCCAAACAGAAAGGTTTTTGGAACATTTGCTTGAAACATAACTCCAGAGAAACTAGCTTTGATTATGAGCTGTAAGGAGTCTGTCCTACTCGCCTACTTGATGTCCTTTTCATAGCATGATTTAAGTCAAATGGCCATTGCAAATGATCATTGACTACTTAATTGCAACATGCCTCAAAAACGTTAACTTCAGGTCCTAATTAGGCAGTAAGGTTTTAAAATTGAGGTTATTGGAGAGCAAGAAAACCTAGCCTATGGCGTGCCTATGCAAAGTGAGGCACCTCAAAGTCGCCTTGCACGGTCAAAGGTGCTCCGGCCACGCCCAGCGACTTTTCGGTCAATTTTCAGCGAGATTCGGAAAAGTTTGCTGTAATTTCAGGTCAGATTCTACAATTTTTTGCAAAATGCGGTTTGAGTAGGTCTGAATTGAAATACTTGGAGATTACCATTTGTTAGTGTAGAAAAAGAAGAAGACTAGAAATTAAAGTTGTGCCGTTTGCTTCGTAGTATTTATTACCAATTTTCATTAATCATCTGACAATTTCATAATGTTTTTAGAATTGGCTTGGCTTTATCAAATTTCTATAAAAGTTAGCCTTTTCTAATAGTTCTGCAGACCTTACTTTTAATCTCCATTGGTCCTTTGTTAAATTTTCAGTTTAGTTTGCATTACGTCTAGAATGTTATATTATATGACTTTTTATGTTAGAATTACTTCTTTTAATCTAATTATTTTCATCATCGTCATCGTCGTCGTCGGTAAATCCCACCAATAGCAAAGCTACGGTAGGGTCTGCAAAGGGTAAGATGTAGACAGCCTTACCTCTACCCCGTAGGAATAGAGAGGTTGCTTCTAGTGAGACCCGAGCCATCCCCGGCTCGATTATCTCATCATCATCATCATCATCATCGTACTCAGTATATCCAACCAATAGCAAAGCTATGGTAGGGTATAAGGAGGGTAAGATGTAGACAGCCTTACCTCTACCCTTTAGGAATAGACCCTTTAGGAATAGAGAGGCTGCTTCCTGTGAAACCCCCGGCTCGATAGTGGTTTTGCATCAAGCCTTGGACATAAGGCACATAACACTCAACCATCAGGACACCGCCATTGGTGCATGTACCCTTGTCTTTCGGCTATCAACGCCACCACATGATGCTTGATTAACCTTCCGCCACTTTTAACGTTATTTTCACGAAATTAGTAAAATAATGTCAAAATTAGTGCAAATTCACTTTTGTCCACCCCGGCTCGATTATCTAATTATTTTAAAAGGTTTTTAATTATTTTTTGTATTAGACTATTAGTTAGATAGTTTAAAACTTTAAATTGCTAATTATATCAGTTTCTTAATTATATCTAGAGACTAATATTTGTTTTATATACCTATTATGTATTTTTTTAAAGAATTTTTTTAATTGTTAGTCGTACTTTAATGCACAAACACAAAGTTAGGTTACCACAAGATTGGGTTTTAGTTACGCGACTAATTGACAGTAAGTTTTACATATTAAGCATAACCTGCTGACAAAGATGAAATAAGTTATATTCCATACGATGGTGTCCTTGATTTAGAAAATGCCTTAGGTCAAAGTACTACTGATACAGAACACTAAGACACAATCAGGCAAGTGCACCTAACCATATAATCATATACTGCACTCGCAAGTACGGGATTGATGGAACCATGCACGTAATCGCGACTCACTGTCTGCAAAACTTTGGGTTGAGAACATTGACTAAAATCTTAATTAAAAGGGAAGTGAACTTCTAAAGAAAACGTAACAATAAGTAACAGTTATTAAAATGTTTCAAAAATCAATATAAAATGTATTTGCAAAGAATAAAACCCGTCTCGATAACTATTATACGAAATGCAATTGTGTCCCTTTTAGATTAGAGAGAGATTAGTTCATTAGCTTCACTGTCTAATACCCTATTTCATTAACAAGTGAACAAGGCTTTCATCATCAATTAAGTTTCAAACAACCACCAAACTCAACTAGCTATCAACACTAATGTGTTGTTTGATTAAGTAAAGCGCATATGGTTGGTAATGAGTTCACGCTTATCTAAGCCACTAACTATTGGAAAGCTAACTCATTTTTTGCTAATCACTGCAGTGTGAGTAAGTTATAGGGCTTCACTTTTTATATACTAGTTACACCAACAGTTCATTTGTGTGCAGCTACTCATTATATGGAGTTAGGCTTAACCCTAATGTATTCTAAGTTTCTAACATCCTCTTAGTATGATTTTGCGTTTCCAACATTATACCAAATTCTCATAAAATCCCATTATTTATCAAATATCAAAAGTGTCGAGGTTTATACAAACAATCCAAATCAATCAATAAAATATTGTTCTTTGATACACAACTATGTCCACTCCCAAAAATATAATTTCACAATAAGTATTTCTGTTCCATTTCCTTTAATAAAATTTATGGTGTTAAAGTACCCAAAGGATGCATTGTCAAATCTTATAGAAATAAATTACATTTTATTAAATAAATGAAAATATGGTCAAACTACGTATCTCCAATTTATAAACCCAAATATGTGTTGATTTATTATTCGTAATTTAATTTCCATAAGTATTAGTCTTAAAAGGAGCATTAGTATTATTACTTCCAAGAATGTCTTTCTAACTTATTCTGTTTCGACGATGAAGTATTGATTATTTGATTGATTCGAAATCATAGAATTAATTATACAAACAAAGAAAATCTTTTAAGGTAATATACTAATTTGCATTAACTGGATCATTTTAGCGGTCGTGAAAGGGTGGAATAACTCATATTTGAAAATTTGCCAGTGCGCCTTTATAAAGCGGATAGTTGTGCGTTCCAATCCAATTCAATTCAATTCATTCTTGTTCTTGTGTTCTTAGCATAAACACAATTTATATAAATATGAAGATAGATTTAGGATGGCTTGGCTCACTTAGTTCTAATATTTTAGATCTTTATATAATTTACTATAAAACGATTACAATAAAGTGGCAGGCAAACGGGCAACAAGCTGCGCCGCAACCCCCTTTTGAACAGCAAAGCCAATCCTGCTAAAAACGAAGCTTTGGGACCTAGAAGCTGAAGAGGTTCCGTGTACGACGCGCTGAACCCTACTCAAAAATTTCACAGCCTCGGGAACCAGAAAACCAAATGTATCAAAGACAAATGGTAGAAAGACATGTTGATTATCTAAACAAGCTTTCTTGTGTTCTAGCACACACAATATTATCTTCTCTTTTTTTCTCTGTTCCTTATTGTCATGGAAAATAACTCTCAAGCTCCCAAGCGTAGAGGGAGGCCTGCAGGGTCAAAGAACAAAAGGACCAGAGTAGAAGGAGTTGGTATGGGTATTAACGTTGGTTTAAATGTGAATGGCCTTGAGGTGCCAGCTGGTTCTGATGCCATAGCTGCCATCTATGATTATGCTAATCGCCACCAATTGAATGGCCTTAGTGTTATAACCACACATGGGACTGTGCGCACCATCACCCTGTACCGATCAAACAGGCCTTTTTTCTCTCATCACATGGAAAAGTGATTACAAATTGTTGTATATCACGGGGAACTTTTATGGATCTTAATCTTCCATCAGACCACCATCACCCTTTTCTCCTCAACACATTGCTGCTTTTATTACTGGCGAAGGAAGGTTGCATACCGGGATCATTCAAGGAAAGCTAATTGCTGGAACTAAAATGGTTCTTGGTTTTTCTTTTATCAACGGGACTGAACATGTCAAACTTTCACTGCCTCCGCCTCCACCTCGGGCTTTCCCTTCATCTTTGCTGTTTCTTCATCCGTACGGAGGCTTACACACAGCAACTTTTGTTCTAACTTTAGCTGCTGCAAGGTTCAGAACAGCAGCTGCTGGTCTGCCTGGGCTTTCTTCAGGTGCTGCATGGTCCAGGAAGCAACTGCTGGTCTACTTTCAGGGCTGATGACAGCGACTGCTGGTCTTACTGAGTTCTCTTTAGGTGCTGGAAGGTTCAGACCAGATGCTGGTCTAGCTGAGCTTTCTTCAGGTGCTGGAAGGCCGATGACAGCGACTTCTGATTTTACTGAGTTTCCTTTAGGCGCTGGAAGGTTCAGACCAGCAACTGCTCGTCTAGCAGCTGAGCTTTCTTTAGGTGCTGGAAGGTTCAGGCCAGCAACTGATGGTCTGCGTGAGTTTTCTTCTGGTGCTGGAAGCTCCAGGACAGCTTATGGCTTTCCTGCAGCTCCATCACCCTCTCCCTTGATCTCACGCCTGATGTCCAATGGCAATAACCTTTCATCCGCCTTCGGTCAAAGGAGTTCAGCAGGTCCATTCTGAGGACAAACTGTGGTTGAACGTGAAAACAACTACTAGATCTGGTTTTGTTAGAGCAAATTTTGTTCCATTTTTGTTTGTTATGGCTTAATGCCTTAGATGGTTATTTTTATTCTGTCTTTCAAATTTTATGTTTCTTTCCGTTCGTTGCTGATTACACACACATTTGTGTATCGCAACTCTGCTATTTTAATGAACTCAGTGCCTTAATTTCATATTATTACCGTTCCTAGATTAGTTGCTTTTATGTCTCCTCCGTTTTGATTTATAGTTGAAAGATGGCACTCAACATTGATTTATTGTATCTTGCACTCGTGAAGTTAGAAAGTTAAAACATTGATTAGACAGTGACGGCTGTTGGTTTAGTCTAATGATATCTAGGGTTTTCTTCTAAAAAAATTAACCTTGATGACATGTAAATATATGGGTTCTTTCTATAATGAAGAAGTTGGAAGAATATAAATATGAAAATATGAGTTTGCAGGTCATAGTGGATTAATTAAATTATTTAAGTCCTAGTTGTATGTGCTAACACATAAGTAAATTACCTAGTCATCTTCTATGTTTGTCCTGAAGTGAAGCATATTTTCCTTAGGTAATTGTTGTTGGATGGAGTCCTAGTATATTTTAATTTATCGTCAACCAGCACATTTGAACCTATTTATGGATGGTTCTGTGTCTATTTGCGAATGGCAGTAGCTTGCGTTACAAGGTACCTCATTCATTTAATCTGATATTCTGTCAACTCCCAAAAATATTAATACTATTAAATAGTTCTTTTCATCATATTTTTGAAAAATCAGGTGTGTATCCAAATGGTACATAGTCAAATTTTATACACACGAACAAACGTACACGGTAAAATCTCACCCATAGCAGGGCTACAAGTAGGGTCTGAGGAGAGCGGGATGAGGGAAAACCTTAACCCATCCCGGGGATAGAGAGACAACTCCCTCTAAGACCCGATAAGTATTGGCCTAAAAGTGAGCATTAGTAAAAAATCCGGTCAAGCTATGTAATACTAAAATACGTTTTATAACAATTCTTTAAGACCGCAACTCCAAATCTTATAGAAAGAAAATACATATTCAAAATTAATAAAAACCATGTCAAACAACGTATGGAGAATTACAAAAAATACATACAATAATATTTGGATAAATTATTCGTAATAGAATTTCCATAAGTATTGGCCTAAAAGATACGGTTAATTCATAGAATAAATTTCTAACTTTTTCTGCTTTAATAAAGCAGTATTGAATATTGATTTATTCAAAACCGTCGAATTTAAATTAATTATACAAACAATAGAAAATCTCTTTAGTTAATATACTAATGTGCATTAACTGGGTTGGTTACAACGGTTGAAAAAGTGGGGAAAAACTCATATCTGAAATTTTGCCAATGCACCTTTATAAAGCGTAGTAGTGAGTTCTAATCTGATTCTTGTGTTCTACCTCTCCCATAATTATCTTCTCTTTTTCTCGATTTCTTGGTGTGATGGAAAATACCTCTGAAGCTCCAAAGCGTCGAGGGAGGCCCCTAGGGTCGAAGAACAAAAAGACCCGAAAGCCTGTAACAAATCCTTCTGAAATCACCATACACGGAAATGGTATGGGTTTACCCCTGAATACCCTTGAGGTGCCAGCTGGGCGCGATATCATTGCTGCTGTTTATGATTTCACTAACCGCCGTCAGTTGGGGGGTGTTAGTGTTACAAGCACATATGGGCTTGTGCACAACGTCACCCTCTACCATCCAAACATGCCTGCACCTTTGTACAAATACAAAGATGCTCATCGGTTGTTGTATCTCATGGGGAGTTTTTATGGATCTCCATCTTTCATCAGACCATGGTCACCCTTTCCTACTCGCCACTTTGTATCTCTTGAATGTGGTCGAGGGATCCCGTATATGGGGTCCGTTCAAGGAAAGTTAACCGCGGCAAGTAATGTACTTCTTAGCCTTTCTTTCATTAAAGGGACTGAATCTATCAAACTGCCTCTGACTCCTGCTATACCCGCTCCTCAATACTTTTTTGATCTGAATAGAGGTATTCGCACAGTAACTGGTGGTCTACTTTTTGGTGCTGGAGGTTCCATTCCAGCAGCTGGCGGTCTGCTGCTTTCAGGTGCTGGAGGTTCCGGGTCACCAGCCGGCGGTCTGCTTTCAGGTGTTGGAGGTTCCATATCAGCAGCCGACGGCCTGCTTTCAGGTGCTGGAGGTTCCAGGTCACCAGCCGGCGGTCTGCTTTCAGGTGTGGGAGGTTCCATAGCAGCAGCCGACGGTCTGTTTTCGTGTGCTGGAGGTTCCATTTCAGCAGCCGACGGTCTGCTTTCAGGTGCTGGAGGTTCCAGGTCACCAGCCGGCGGTCTGCTTTCAGGTATGGGAGGTTCCATCTCAGTAGCCGACGGTCTGTTTTCGTGTGCTGGAGGTTCCATTTTAACAGCCGACGGTCTGCTTTCAGGTGCTGGAGGTTCCATGCCAGCAACTGCTGCTCTAACCGAGTTTTCTTCAGTTGCTGGAAGGTCGAGGCTAGCAGCTGCTGGTCTACCTGAGTTTTCGTCTGGTGCTGAATGGTCCGGGACAGCCTATGGTGGTCCTGTAGCTCCATTATCATCACCTTCTTTGATTCCATGGAACCAGATGAACAATACCTTTCCATCTGCCTCAGGTCCAAAGGAAGAAGGAAGCAACTACTAGATCTGGTTTTCTTAGGAGGAATCACAAATTTTGTTTTGTTTCTGTTTGTTAGTGCCTTCCTTTCGATGATTGTTTTTGTTCTGTGTCAAGTTGACATTTTTAGTTTGTAGCCGTTGCTGATTACACATGTATGTGTATTGCAGCTCTGCTATTTTAATAAATTCAGTGCTTGTTTCATTCAGATTTACTATTCCTATCTGAAGTCTGCTCTTTGTTGATTTCATTTGTTCTTAGGTAATTATTGTTTCGTTTCGTTTCGTTTTGTTGTGTGTATGGTTATGGTTTACTAGCACTTGTGAACAGCTGTTTGTGGCAGCTGTTTGCATTTCAGCTGTTTGCGTGAGATAAAGGTTCTGTATCTATTTGTTAATGCCAGCTGTTTGCATTTCAAGGTATCGTTACTACCTGGTGCTTGAACCTGCAGTTTGGTAGTTCTGTTAAGGCTAAAGGTTTATTTAGTATCATTTGTAAGACAGACAGGCATGCAGATAGGTTGGTTGAATTGGTTATAATCTCTTTGGAATGCAGCTGATTTTCTAAGGTGCACTTGTTGGATGATTTATTTTGATTTTTTAGTAAAATGCACTGATCGTCTCTGTACTTGGCCAAAATTTCTCCTTTCGTTCTTAAGTATCAGAAATTACACATATCGTACTTACTCTTTGCAAAGTCATTACGCGTTTTGGTCCGTGTGCCGGTTTCAAAAAGGTCTAATATTGAAAATGTATGTCTTTTCTTTGTATATTTTTTTCACAGGTGGGGTATATAAGCTTATTTTCATTGATGATTCATTTTCTTTTCTTGATATAGACGAGTTCTCTGCACACGAACTTTATTTCTTTATGCAAATATTAGGGTTGTGAAAAGAGGGCTATGTATTATTATCATTTTCTAATTCCTAATACTAATTTGGATTTTGGTTTGCATTTGCAAGTATTAGGCAATGATCATGATGTTAACTAACTGTGTTAAGTGTATATAAAAGATAACAAACTTATAAGCCCATACATTGAACATGGGGATCCAATTGGTGATATTGATCTTGGAGATGATACAGTTGACAGTGACACTAGGGTGAGCATTAACTGAACGGTTAATCGAATCAAACCGAAAACCGACAAAACCAAAACAAAATTAACCGAAAAGGGGTTATCGGTTATTTTTTGTACCCTCTCAACCGAACCAAACCATTAATATTTTCATATATTTCTAGTTTTTATATCTCCATTTTTTGTATATACCATTTCATGTATTTATAAATTCATTTCATGTATTTATAAATTCATTTCATGTATTTAGCATCCGTTTTCATTTATTTTGAAGTAAATATTTGAGCCCAAATTGATTTGGTTATTAATCAAAATTAACTGAACCGGAAGTTGAAAAAATAACCGTATAAATTGAACCGATTTACCAAAAACCGATTGGTTAATTTGGTTAAGGCTATTAATCGAATCAAACCCGCACAATCTAGTTGATAGTCTATTTTAATTTTATTTTTTTTTTGCAATACCAAATGGTATAAAAATGATATGTGACGCTGATATATTTTGATTCATTCACCTTTTGGATTTCTTATAATATTTTATTATACTTTTAGCTTTTATCCATGATTTAAAGAGGTATAATTTAACAAAAAAATATGCTACAAAAATTAATGTTATTCTATGTGGTTTGGAAGTTTCTCTCTTGGAAATGTAGCAACTTCATTTTCATTACCTCTTTTATTTTCCATCATATCAAACCAATATTGCTTTATTATCATTAATTAATCTTGTGCTGTTCAGTTATTAAATGCTATTATATTTATTATTATTAATGTTATTATTATATGTTATTATTTTTTTTCGAACGGTAAACTTTTATAAACAACAAACAAACACCGAAAAAGCACTTCCTCCACACTCGGAAGGAAGATACCAACAAGAAGGAAAATTACATTAACGAGAACTTACACCAATTCGTCCAATCTATATGTCTATTTTTTGTTCTATACTTATACCAAAGAAACCCCTTCGACTTTATTTCCCCTATAATCTCTTCGATTTTTACATGTTTGCCTTCAAAGACTTTTTCATTTCCCGCCTTCCAAATATTCCAACAAGTAATAATAACGATCTCATGAAAAACTTCCTTCTCAATTTGCCCAAATCAATAGACTTATGAAGATCTAACAAATCTCTAACCGTGAACCCGAATATAGGAGGAATTTTGCAC
Organism: Bidens hawaiensis; assembly: GCF_021521415.1. Lineage (NCBI taxonomy): Eukaryota > Viridiplantae > Streptophyta > Magnoliopsida > Asterales > Asteraceae > Bidens > Bidens hawaiensis. The sequence continues at coordinate 43,023 of NW_027501716.1, forward strand.
CAGCGACTTATGTGATCCCACACCACCGCCGCCACAAAACAGCCCGTGGTGATATGATCAGCCGACTCGCGCCCCGAATCGCATAGAGGACATCGGTTATCTTCCACAGAAATGTTTCTTCTTTCGAGTGCCGTCTTCGTCGAAATTCTATTCATCTCCGCTCTCCAAGCGTGTATATTGCACTTAGCCGGAACCCACTTACTCCATCTCATGATGTAACTGAGACTAAAATCTTTGTTTTTGTTTAACAACTTCTTGACCGAACTCACTGAAAAAACCTCATCCTTATTTCCTATCCACCGCCAACCATCTGCGCCCCTTCCAATTTGCAGCACATAATAACTGAAAGCATTTCTCCCATTCCTTTCTTTCTTGCTCTGAGTTAGGATTTCTTGACCAATCCCAAGCCCAGCTGAAGGTTCCCCCGATCCGCCAAATCCGATCACTCACCTTAAAGAATTTGTTCTTCTCCAGTTTATAAAGGTTGGGGAAAACATCCTTTAAGCTTGAATTTCCAACCCATATATCTGTCTAAAAACAAAGCTTTTTTCCATCTCCTAAAGTTCCTTTTATTAAATCTCCCATTTTACTTCCTTCAAATTTAGATTGTTCACCACTTTAGCTATATTCTTCCAAACACTCGCATAACTGCTTCTAAATGGAATCGTTTCTCATCCTGAACTATGTGAGTGGACAGCCAATATAATTTGTTTCCAAAGGTTGTCACCTTCAGTTTTAAACCTCCAACACTATTTAGCCAATAAAGAATTATTTATGTCCCTTAAACGCGAGATACCGAGCCCACCTTCTTCTTTCGTAGTTGTCACCCTCTTCCAAGACACCCAATTTATCTTCTTTGTATTGTTCGAACCACCCATATTATATGTTATTAAATATTATTGATTTGAAAAAATATTATTTTTTAAAGTAACATTACTTTAAATCACGAGCAAGGTTTTTAGACGTTAGTTATAATGTGCACAGTCGAGCTGTCATCACAATGAACCAAACATGAATGTTATTTATTTAATAAATAATAGACTTATTTTGTGAATGGGAATTAATTTAGTAACATATTTAAAAATAATAATAATAATATTATTAGGTCTCACCTCCTAAATCCCAATTGATGTTATACAATCCGGTCTCCACAAAAGGTTAACCAATCGATCGATTATGAGTATTCTTCTTTGTAACTCAACAAATATTCTGATTGTGCTTCAGTAGAACCAGATTTCGGCCGATTGTTGCCGGGTTTCCTATCAGAACCCTAGGTGGCGGTTGTGTGGTGGTGGTCTTGTGCTGAAGCGATGATTGTTACCTACGGTGGTCTAAGTCGTTGTCGATTGTATCTCTTCTCCTGTTAGCTGCCCCATGTTCATCATCCATGACCGGCGATGCAGCTATCACTGTTTTAGGTTTAGGGCTTGTGTTTCTATGTGCATGTTACGGATTTGGTGCTGCTAATGGCACGTATTGTCTGAGATACGTCCAATTATGTATGCTATTTGTCTTAGATTTGGTGTCGTAAGCTTCAATTGAAACTTATTAATTGCATTTCAAATAAGTTAAATCGTATCTGATTTCAGCTTTTGCTGCTAAAGCTTGATTAGGCGTTTGATAATTATTGTTCGAGGTATTTGATTGATATGTTATTTGTTTCAGATTTGGTGTCATAAGCTGCTCAACACCTGCAATAGCAATAAAGACATGTTAAAAGGTACTGCATAGTATATCCTTTAATTTGAAATGTTATGAGCAAACATTATAGCTTTTAGAGTCTTCATTTCAAGGATTAATTAAACAACAGGAGAGATTATTGCTTACAAAATGTTCATTTCCATTTAGCATCAAAATTAAACTTGATTACAAGTTCGGTTTTCGACTCAGTCTTAACCGAAACCAAATTCATTATTCGTCTTATAGTTCAGTTGCATCTAATAAGTTAACATCTTTAGTTTTTACACCTGGTCCGTTTTTTAAATTTTGTCTACATGCGTTCATTATCCAGTTTTTAAACCAACTTACCAAAAACTGAACTGAGCCGGAGCCATTAGAATCAAACCTGATTATGAATTCGGTTTTATGTTCAGTATTTAACTGAATTCGTTCTTCCTTTATAGTTTGAATGCGGTTAATAATACGCGGACCTGGATGAAACCGAATAATGAATAACAATCTTTCAAGGTCTGTCCTTTACTAAATTCCAATAACAATTTTATCCAACTTTCAACTTTCGGTCCAGTTTTAAACCGAAAAGCAATATCGTTATGTGGTTTAAAGTTCACTTATATCTAATGATCTAACATCCTTATTTTCTACTCTAAGCAGCTTCTAACGCAATGAACTAGCCTGTTATTTTCTTATCCTATTTATGCATGTTTATCTTTTAGTTTCAATGTTAAGTAAAAAAAGGAACTTCTAAACCTAAACCAAATTCATTTTCCGGTTTCTAGCTCAGTTGCATCTAATAAATATCTACTTTATAAGTGGGACTGCCCATTGAGCCAGAGGCTGGTTTGAGTAAAATAATATATTATTGCCAGTAACACAAAGATGACTAACTACATGAAAAGTACGTGATATTTGGTAGATTATGAACGGATCACCACATCAAGTAATAATCCTGATTAAATGGCAGCCATACAGGATTATAGGAGACCCGAAGCATGCTTCCTTCTGGTGGATATCAACGTAAGTATACTCAACTTGATAACTGCCATCATTATATACCCATATACATGTATTTCACCATCTACATAGTTCCAAAATACCCCTTCAGGTAAATTTTGAATTTGACCCGACTTATTACCCGTAAACAGATCCTTATCTGAATCTGAACTGCTGCTGGTAATCTGTCAAAGTCAGTTTGACTATCACAAGTCAATTGTTTAATTGCAATACTACCCTTAATAGCAAAACAGTTATGCAATTTGACTAACATTGACTTCGGTGAAAGTCAACTGCACTAATACCAACGAGAAGAACTAAAAATACATACCTTATCTTGATTTTAAAAACATTCTAATCAAACCCAATCTCAAAAATTAAATGAAATGAGTTTTACTAAAACTAAATAAGTCTCAAGTAAAGTACTCGTGATTTAAATACATATTAAGATAGGATTCAAAATTATTTTAATATTAGATGCGGCAAGAGCAAGCAAATTACTATTTTATAAAAATCGAAGACCAATAAGAAAAAAATATATTGTCTACCTCAAGTCTGCAAGGTGTTAAACGTTCTGAATAGGGCCCGTTTGTGATAACAAAACTGGCATAGAAAGATGACTAACCTCAACATTATATAAAACACATATAAGGGCTTGACATAACATAATTGCATTGACAAATATATAGTTTCTCCTACAATAATTTGATTTATTTTCGTGTGATGCAGGTTGATTGGTGTATTCGTGTTTTTTTGGCGTTTGCCATCGTTTAGTTGAAGTTGGTCTTTCCAACAAGAGTAATAGTTGCTAGATCTTTGTTGGTGGTCAGTTTGTAACGTAAACAGTCATGTAAAGCATATATGAACCTGCCGCGTTGCGCCTGGTAAAAACCTAGTTAATAATAAATATAATAATATTTAATAACTACTAAATACTATTACAACATTATTGAAATATGTAGGTTTATTAATAATATATTGATATATTAGAGCATTCTCAACCCATTCTCTAAAGTTGTCAAACCCATATAGTTTAGGGTAAATTTTAAAATAAACCATCAAAATCACCTCTCCAATCCATTATCTATTATATGGATGAGTTATATGGCAACTAAAGTAAATCCTTAAATATAGAGACTTGTTTTTTATCCATACCATATAATATATCATATATCTTTCAATCATCATTTATTATATAATAAGATAAAAGAGAAAAAAATAATAAAGAATTAATTTATGGATATGAATATGGAATAGAATGTGAAAGAATTTTGAAAAGTGATAGAAAAATTTATGGAATTGTATTTTTTAGCTAAATTATAGGAGAAATATATGGAATGAGATGTGAATGTTCTTACAACATTATTGAAATATGTAGGTTTTTATTTACTATATGCAAATGCTCTTTAAATTATAATAGTTTTTGTGAATGACAATTAATAATATTTATTAACAATAATTAATAATAAATACAATAATATTTAATGACTTAAAAACAAAACATTTATTTCTTTAAATCATGATAATGGTTGTCAACATTGAAAAATGGCAGTCAAGCGTCTTCACAATGAACTGAACACGCGTAGGTTTTATCTACTATATGGGAATGTTCTTTAAATATAATATATATATATATATATATATATATATATTTATTGTAAATGATAATTAATAATATTTAATAACATATATAAAAGGGATTATTAATAATAAATATAATAGTATTTAATAACTCAACAATACAACATTAGTTATTTATAAAAGGGATTATTTCATAAAACAGTAACCAACTTTGAAATTTGTTCCAATTAGGTTACTGATAAAAACTTTTGTTTCAATTAGGTAATTAAACTTTCATTTTTGTTCCAATCCTAGATATTTTATCAGGATAGCAGGTAATTTAGTTTTTTTTTTTAAATTTTCAATGTTTTTACTTTGCATAATAACTTTTAAAGGTTGCGAAAATTAGTAAAAATGTGAAATATAATTTTAAATTTCCGAAAATTTGTTAAAAAAGTTTGGAAAATTGTAATAAATTGCAAAAATTGAAAAAAAAATGCAAAAATGTTCAATTTTTTTTTTTTTGAAAATTGCAATAAATTACAATCCTTTTAGTTATATTGTTAATTTAGAGGTGGCAAATGGGTTGGGTCGAAACGGGTCATGGGTCAGAACGGGTTAGGGTTAAAACGGGTTAGGGTCGAAACGAGTTACGGTCGAAACGGGTCACTTAAAAAAGGATTGTTTTGGTTCGGGTCGGAACGGGTTAGGGTCAACAGGTTCGGGTCAAAACGGGTCCGGGTCGGAATGGTTCTAGGTCGGAAAGGTTAAAACGGGTTTCGGGTCGTTTTTTTTTGTTTTTTTGTTTGTTGAATTTGGCTTTAGCCTTTAGAAGGGGGTACCGACTCGGGATATATCAAAAAGCTTCCCTGATTTTCCGGCCAGATTCCGCTCCGGTTACAGGACCAAAGTATCTCCGCCGGCGAGTTATTCAAATCTCAGTTAATAACATTTTGTGGAAACATTCTTTCACCCGGTTTGTGTATAACTAAGATCTGTTCTTCACTTGGCTGCCGTTGGGGGTCCCAAAGCAAAAGAGTGAGTTTCTTGTAACCTGGCTGCCGTTGAGCTGTATCGGCCTTCATCATCTTCACGGTATACTCGTTCCTTCTCACTATTATTATTATTATTATTATTATTATTATTATTATTATTATCATCATCATCATCATTAGAACATACGTGATCCGGATCTTTGGAGTTTATTTTCATTATTAAGATCTCTTGACTATTATTGTTATTGCTACACATTATTGTTATTGTTATTGCTACACACTATTATTATTATTAGTTTTTGTTATTATTATTATTATTATTGATTTGGTGTTCTATTGCTTGTGTTTGTGTTTGTGTGATTAGTTGCAACCATAGAGCGTAGGAACCATGACTATTACTTGAGACCATGTCCTGAAACGAGGGGTGTAGGAAAGGGTAAAGATAGGGAGCGTATATTGCGTTTGGCTTTTTGGAATGTAGGAACATTAAATGGTAAGTTGCTAGAATTGGTGGATGTGCTTAAAAGACGTAGGGTTCAGATAGCATGCCTCCAGGAGACTAAGTGGAAAGGACATAGAGGGGCTGAGTGTAATGGGTATAAGTTGTGGTACTCGGGGTCTGATGGAGCTAGGAATGGAGTGGGGTTTCTAGTGGCTAAGGAACTACACACTAGTGTGGTGGAGGTGATAAGACATAATGACAGGATTATGGTGCTGAAATTAGTACTATGAGAGGAAGTAGTGGCAGTAGTCTGCGCCTACGCGCCTCATGTAGGCCTAGGGGATCAGGAAAAGAGAGAATTTTGGGATTGCCTAGACGCGGTGGTAGGGGGCATACCTAGGGGGAGAGGATTTGCATAGGAGGTGATTTTAATGGACACATTGGTAAGGCTAACGATGGTTTTCAAGCCGTACACGGGGGTTTAGGTTTTGGTGATAGGAATGAGACCGGAACAGATCTTTTAGAGTTTGCGGTGGCACATGACCTAGGTATTATAAATTCTTATTTTAGGAAACAAGATTCTCTTTTAATCACTTTTAGCAGTGGCGGACGCGACACACAAATTGACTACCTTTTGATGAGGCAAGGAGACCGACGTTGGTGGAAGGACTGCAAAGTCATACCTGGGGAGGCAGTTGTGACTCAACATCGACTACTAGTGACAGATATAGCCTTCAGAAATAAGCTGACTGTTCGAGAGAAGAAAGGTACACCTAGAATTCGATGGGGAAATTTGAAGGACGAAAATCTCTTACTGTTTAAGGATAAACTCATACTGCATACGCGGGCTCGACTAAATGGGGACTCAACTCATATATAGGAAGATATGGAGACAAAGATCATTCAAGTAGCAAAGGAGACTCTCGGGGTCACAACAGGAAAGACAAGTGGGCATAAGGAGTCTTGGTGGTGGAATGACGCAGTGCAAGACAAGATAAGGGACAAACAAGGATGTTTTAGGGAGCTAATGAGGTGCACGAATGAGGAGGAGCGAGTGGAATTGAGGGACAACTACAAAACGGCCAAGATAGAGGCGAAGAAGGCAGTGGCGGAAGCAAAGAAGGCGGCTTTTAAACGGATGTATGAACGTCTAGAAACAAAAGAGGGGGAACATGCTATGTTTAAGATTGCCAAAGCCAGGGAGCGTAGAAGGCAAGATCTAGGACCTGTGAAGTTCATAAAGGATACAGATGGGCATGTACTGGTCAAGGAGCAGGACATCAAGCTAAGATGGCAAACCTACTTCCACAATCTTTTTAACAATGGGAGAGCTTACCAAGAAGAACATGAAAACACAAACTTTCAACGACAACAATCGAATAACTGCTACTGCCGACGGATCACACGAGAAGAGGTGAAGGCTGCACTTAGGAGGATGGGAAGGTCTAAGGCGGTTGGCCCAGACAACATACCCATCGAGGTGTGGAAGTGTCTGGGGGAGGAAGGAGTCATGTGGTTAACTACTCTGTTCAATAGTATTCTCAAATCAGGTATGATGCCAGACCAGTGGAGGAGCAGCGTTGTAGTTCCTATCTATAAGAACAAAGGAGACGCCCAATGTTGTGGTAACTACCGAGGAATCAAACTACTAAGTCATACTATGAAGCTATGGGAAAGAGTGATTGAGGTTAGACTTAGACGAGAAACTCAGGTTACGGTCAACCAATTTGGTTTCATGCCGGGGCGTTCCACCACAGAGGCAATACACCTTATAAGAAGATTAATGGAAAAGTATAGGGAGAAGAAGCGTGATCTACATATGGTGTTTATTGACCTAGAAAAGGCCTACGACAGTGTGCCACGACAGGTGCTCTGGGAGTGCTTGGAGGGTAGAAGAGTACCCAGGAAATACATAGAGATAATTATGGATATGTATACAAGGAGTGAAACAAGTGTCCGTGCGCCAGTAGGGGATACTGATTTCTTTCCTGTAGAGGTGGGTCTTCACCAGGGGTCAGCGTTGAGCCCGTTTCTTTTTGCAGTAGTCTTGGATGAGTTGTCAAAGTCGATTCAGGGGACTCTCCCGTGGTGCATGATGTTCGCAGACGATATTGTGTTACTTGCTGAGAAAAAACAAGATCTAAACATGAGGCTTGAGGAGTGGCGAACAACCTTAGAGACAAAAGGTCTAAAGATTAGCCGATCTAAGACGGAGTACCTCCACTGTGATTTTGGTGGGATAAACGACAATGACAACGCACACATCACCATTGAAGGGCAGGTGGTCCCGCAGGTAACGAAGTTCAAGTATTTAGGATCATTTGTACAGAGCGATGTGGAATTAGACAGTGATGTGACCCATCGAGTTCAGGTAGGATGGTGTAGATGGAAAGCAGCCACAGGTATATTGTGCGACAAGAGTTTCCCGACTAAACTAAAGGGAAAATTCTATAGGGTGGCAGTTAGACCTGCAATGCTATATGGAACCGATTGTTGGGCCATCAAGAAGGCACAAGTGCGGAAGATGGATGTAGCAGAAATGAGAATGCTACGTTGGATGTGTGGGCACACAAGGCTAGACCGAATAAGAAACGCTGTGTTTCGCGAGAGATTAGGGGTGGCGAACATAGCAGACAAGATAAGAGAGTGGAGATTGAGATGGTTTGGACATGTGAAGAGAAGACAGACGACGAATCCTGTTAGATCCGTAGAAAACATTACTATAGAGGGGAGGATGGGTAGAGGACGACCGAAATTGACTTGGGACGAGAGAATTAGGAATGATTTGATAGACCTAAACTTCTCCGAGGACATGGTTGAGGATAGGAATTCGTGGAGAAGTAGAATTAAAGTTAAGGATTTTTAGGGAGAATTGAATACCTTAGGGCTTAGACTTAACTTATTTAGGTCACATACCATAATGGTATTTCCCTTACATATATTATTATTATAATTATTATTAGTTTTTATATAGCTGTTAAACTGTGATCTTATTATTAATATTATTATTATTAGTAGTAGTTTTTATATAACTGTTAAACTTTGATTTCCTTTATTTTGCTTCATACACATGTACTTAGAGCCGAGGGTCTCTCTGGAAGCCACCTCTTTATTCCTTTGGATAGAGGTACGGTGTGCCTACATCCCACCCTCCCAAGACCCTACTTATAGCTTTGTTGTCGGTGGGACTTTACTGGGTATGATTGATTGATTGATTGATTGATTGTTTTTGTTTTTGTTTTATATTTTGAATTATGGGTTTTTTATTAATTTTTTGAATTTTTTTAAGTTTTTTTAAATTACCTACTATACAGGTAAAATATCTAGGATTGAAACAAAAATGAAAGTTCATTGACCTGATTGGAATAAAAGTTTTTAACAGTGACCTGATTGAAACAATTTTCAAAGTTAATTACTATTATATGAAGTAATCCCTACTTAAAATTACTATCAAAGTTTGACATTCATTTTAATGTACACAGCTGAGCAGTCACCATGAAAAAGGTATCATCGAACAAAAAGTATGTTTTAAAAATTAATGTTATTATTGTGGTTTGGAACTTGAAAGCTTTTCCTCATTGAAATGAGTAAGTTCATGTTCATTACCTATTTTATTTTATCAAACCAATATTGCTTTATTATCATTAATTAATGTTTTATTGTTAAGTTAATAATTGCTATTATTTTTTTATTATTATTATTATTATTATTATTATTATGGGATACTGGTTTTTAATACTCTTAACTTTCACACGTTGGACGATCACACTCCCAACTTTTGATTTGTTACCCACCACTCCCAACTTTAACCCTATTTGTTTCTAGCACTCCCAAACTTAACGGACCATGACTCTGTTAGTTTTTTTGTTGACGTGGCATGTTTTTAATGACATGGCATTTGTATGTGGCATTTTTTTTTTCAAAAAGTTGTGAGTCTACACCTCCACTTCATAATCTTCTCCATAAAATCATAACCTAAACATAACTACCACCACCAGACCTCCACCCTTAGCCACCTCCAATACCACCATCAGGATCCGGCCACACCAACAGCCTTCGACTACCACCAACAACCAAGTAGTGGTCTCCACTGCTCCTGAAATCACCCCGCCAGTTAGGGGCCATCATGACAAATTTCCGGCTATATATTCAAGCCAAGCCCGCAAACACCGACATAGGGTTTTTCCGGCTACACACAAAATGGGGTGTAGCGGCATGGGTGTTCGGGTAACATTGACAGTTGGTGGTCGGTTGTTGTATTCGATAACCCCAATCACCATCGCCAAATTTCATCACAACCGAACAACCTCTAACCTAAGCCTCATCGAATCAACCCCAAATCACACCAGATTTGGCGATTTTGCACTAGATAGAGGTGGTGGTGACGATTTCCATAGATTGTGGTGGTGGTTATGATTCTCATAGTTGTATGAGGCCGGAAATCGATCTGGACATTGAGAGTATGGTGGGTGAGCGGCTGCGAAATCAATATAGTGTTTTTATTTCAGAACCGACGGAAACCAATTGTGATGGTGGTGATGACACAACAAACTGAAGGATTGTTGTGGTGATGTGGGGTGGACTGAAGAGGTGGTGGATTCGGTGGTGGTGGAGATGGCTGAAGGTGGTGGTTATGTTTATGTTAGGGTTTATGAAGAAGATGATGAAGTGGAGGTGTGGGACTCACAACTTTTTAAAAAAAATGTCACGTACACATGTCATGTCATTTAAACATGCCAAGTCAGCAAAAGAACTAATGGAGTTAGGTTCCGTTAAGTTCGGGAGTGTCAGAAACAAATAGGGTTAAAGTTGGGAGTGGTGGGTAACAAATCGAAAGTTGAGAGCGTTATCATCCAACGAATGAAAGTTGAGAGTATTAAAAACCAATATCCCTATTATTATTAATTGTCATTCACAAAAAAGTATACCTTTTTAAAGTGGTATTACTCTAAATTACGATCAAGTTCTTACGTCATTTTCAATGTCCACAAACAAGTTTTCACCACAATAAACCAAATCCGTTGATATACATGAATGTTCTTTACAAATATTTATTTTTTTAAAGAAATTAATAATATTTAGTAACATATTTAAAAATAATAATAATAATTAATAATATTTAGTAATTTAACAATACAACATTAATAACTTTAAAGCACGACCAAAGTTTTTGACATTGGTTTTATCTACTATTGAATATTCGTTAAATAATAAGACATTTTGCGAATGACAATTAATAATATTTAATAACAATAATTAATAATAAATATAAAAGTATTTAAGAACTACTAATTACTATTACAACATTATTGAAATATGTAGGTATTTATCTACTATTACAATATTTAATTAAAATAATAAATATAAAGTAATATTTAATAATAATACAACATTATTAAAATATGTAGTTTTTATCTATTATATGCAAATGCTCTTTAAATAATACTCTATCCATTCCTCTTTAAATGTCATTGTTTGAAAAATACAAAGTTCAAGGTGGATTGAATTATTATTATTTTCTTACCAAATGACAATAATGTCTTTGCAAATTGGGTGCATCAATATTGTTTATTAATGTTTATTGTGTGTGTTTAAAAGTAAACCTAAAATTGGCTAATAAATTTTGAAAGTGAACATTTGTAATATGACAAATACAAAAGAAAATATGAACATTTTTTATGAGACGGAGGGATTAGTACTTTTTGTGAATACAATTAGTAATATTTAATAACTTAACAAAAAAAACATTAATTACTTTAAATCACGATCAAGGTGGACCGTTAGGGGCTTGCCAGGGTTCGAGTCCTGATCTCACCCGGTTTTACCGGCTCCTCGCTGTCGTGCCATTTGGCGGGCGTGGGGGTCGGGTTTTATCTGGTGAATCCCTCAATAGGTGGACCGCTAGGGGCTCCGTCCGTCCAGACTAGTGGCCGGCTCGGGCTACCTTTAGCCAATGGGGTTCGCGTACGGAGTACCCGGCGTTACTTAGTTGGTCGTTCAAAAAAAAATCACGATCAAAGGTTTTCAACATTGAAAAACGTTCATAGCATAGCCGTCATCACAATGAACCAAACATGTGCAGGTTTTATCTATTATACGTGGATGTTCTTTAAATAATATATATATATATATATATATATATATATATATTCACATTACCTACATAAATAATTTAAAATACTTTAAAATATTTAATGTAATCCGTGCTTATTGTACATAAAATAATATAACAAATATATTCAAGTTATTTTAGTCCAAAAACTCCAAAATTTGAATCTTATTCTATTAAGTTAAAAAGTTTAACTTTATCGCCTAACGGACACCACACAAGACGATTGTTGGCGACAACCAGTATAAAGTTAAAATGTCCAAAGTGTCGGGAATGACCCGAAAAATTATATTATTGATAAAAACATTAATAATAAGTTTTAAACCCATTTTTAGCGTGAAAAGTTAGAAAGTAAGTGTATAGAAGTCAGTACTGCACATCGTATAAGCCCGAACTCAACCATTAGAAAAACTTTTTGCTAGCCACAACCCCGTTACACCATCATCACAATTTTATTAATAGTAGTCTTCTTTACTTCCAATATCATATTATTAAGCTATCAAAGAAGAATGGATAAGTAAGGAGGTTGTAAGATTAAGCTATGAGCAATCCAAGGGAACAATAGGAAGGAAGCCATAAGCAAGCACATCACCATGATATCTTCTTCAACCTCACCAAACCTTAAGGCAAGATTTAGTTCAAGTATATATGTAGTTTCTTGCGTTTGTTTAGCTTAAATTTCACACAAACCCAAGAAAAATAACACATGAAAATGGAGTATGATGATGAATATTTGATGTGCATGTGTGTGTGTGGGTGGGTATCGTACACCTCTATACATACATATACACATGTGTATTGTTGCATGTCCAAGGTTCTTGATATCTAGTTTAAGATTCTTATATTATTAGACTAGTAGGTGTGTCACCGCCGCAACCGCGTTGCGGTGGTGACACAATGAGGATTTGGTCGGTATGAGTTAGGTTTGCGCCGGAGACATGATGGAAATTCGATGGCGTGAGGCGTTGGTACGGTTGCTATAGGCTAATGCAACATATGCTAGTGTAGGTTGACTAAAAACAAAGCTATGAGATGAATATGATGATGAGTCCTTAATGTCAACACAAGAAAATTTGCAATGCGAGCATCCGCTTGACGAAGCCGCATCATGGATTTTGTTAGTAGGAGGTTGGTTATGTTATGGTATTGCTTCATCACGGGCATTTGGCATTTAGACGTCACTTGGGAATATGAACAATACAAGTACAACTTGGGAATACGAAGTTACGAACCATATCATCGTGGACCATTTTGATACCTTATTTGTAAAACGGGATACTCATTTTTTGTTACTATGCTTTAGAATCATTAATCAATGAGCATTTTACATAGTAGTCAAAGTATAAAACATCTTGGTTGTCAAAAAAACTCGCGGCGGGCATGTTTAATATATTTTGTTCTACACTTTGGGTCTATGTATCAACTTCATCTTCACACCCAAACCCGGCTGAATGAAATATTAAAAAAATCATGTACAAATCTTATTCAATAAGGGTTGATTGACATACATTATTGATAGGGATTATATAATACATAGTTACAAAAATTACTCCTTTAATTAAGGAGTTTAACAAAAATATGAGATACACAATTAATTACATAATATTTGCTAATATTATCTAATACAAATAAATTCTACAATCAGCTCTCAAATCTAATCCTCACCAGTTATAGTTTTGATATAAAGGTCGGTCTACCTTTGGTGAGTGCATATGCGGCCTAAGGGTGTGCATGGGTCGGTTTTGAGTCGAACCCATAACCATAACCGATATGGCGGTTAATGGATAACCATAACCATAACCGACCCATTATGGCGGTTTTGGTTAATCTGTTTTGTAGGTTATAGTGAGTCGGTTATGAGTCGGTTAACCGTAATCAAAACAATGTAATTGGGCACAAAAATTTGATACCAGTTATTACAAAAAATGGCATGACATAATCTAATAAATTATATAATTCCTAATATTAATACCAAATATTCAAAAAAGAATGACATTATATAATCCAACATTGAAATTCAACTTAATTTAATAACAAACGTTGAACCACAAACATCAAAATGATATAATCCAACATGTTTGGTGATTAAACATATTGTTGGTTAAATAAATGGGTCGGTTCGGTTATAGCGGTTTTGGATTTATCTTTAACCAAAACCGACCTGTATTTGACGGTTTTTAAAAATTCATTAAACCGACTCATCGGTTATGTCGGTTATCGGTTAAAATCGGTTCGGATATGTCGGTTATGGTTCGGTTTAACGGTTAAGTTGCTCACCCCTAATATGCGCGCGCGCAGCGCACACACACATATATATGTATGTATGTATATGTATATATGACCTGCAAGTTGAATTGAAGCAAACATTTATTTAGCATTAATTTATGATATAGATAAGCATACTTAAATGTTTGAAATCATTTTATTAAGAAAGCTCACCGATTTTGCTACGCGATACAGGTCTAAGCATAATATTCATTCTCAGCAGAATTCACAACAATAGCATGTCACAAGAAGACAATTGAAATGTAATACTTCCTTTCTTTGTAATCGAAGGAAGATCAGAATATACTCAAACCTAAAGTATGAATATCTTTTAATAGAAATTTCAAGATTTCTACTGACTGATTCAGAAGAATAATCGATAGGTGCGTATCCAGCTCTAAAATATACAACCACAACCATTTCACCATCCCTGAAATATTTTAGCATTCAGCTTCCATTAAGTTATAATTTCGTCAACAAAAATATTTACATACCATAAGATCTATGACTCCAGACCAAAATCTCATCATCAAAATATCCAATCATACAAAAAAGGATATGCTAATATATAAAATTATGAATTACTAAGGTATTACTACTTACCCTAAAAACCACGCAATGATATTAGGACATGTAGAGACACCTTTTTGGTGGTGTAGTACACATTATATTTATCTTAAAAACTATGCAGTGATACTCAAGACATGGAGAGAAACCTTTTTGGTGTTATTGTACACATTACTTTAACTGACTACTTGAATTGGTTGCTTGAAATGGAGAAGTGCTTAAACTGGTGATAAATTGCTGTTGAAAGTGAGTATAGATTATTAGTAATTTGTTTGCAAGTTTGGATATCCTAAACTCTTGTCTTGCTCTAAATAATTTTATGCTAAAATAATTTAGCAGTTTAACCTGATACTAAACGGGTTTGGTTGAGTTGTGGAATATTAGTATCGGGTCAAAATGTTGTTACTCTTTTCTAAAATGGCAGTCAACCTGACCAATTTCAAACAACGTAATAGTAATACACAATCTAATTCCAATGATTAAACTTATTTAACGAACATGCCAATTCAGGTTTGAGTCAAATTGATTGAAAAGTAATACTTATTAAAATATAAAATAAAAATATAATCCTAGTCCTTATTTATTATTTAACAAACTAACAATTTTGGTTTTCTTAACTAATATTCAACAAAATAGAAAAAAAATACACTCAAGAAATAGACACTAACGATAAGTAAGATAAGTAACACAGAAAGAATTGAGAGTATGCTTACCAATTGTCCAACACTTAATCTGCACATTATGGTCATCTACTAAGACCAGGCAACAACAAATAAGTCAATTTGGTCAACAAAGTTGCATCCGTTGTTAGTGTGCATTGATCGCCATTTAATCTAAAAATGGATACAAATTATTTTCTGTTTTAAACCATATGTAATATAAACACAATTACACAAACACATTCCGGCACTTGCAAGAATAGTCCAGGGAGAGGTTGTCCAAATTGCAACGGACAATTTGAGAAGGCATTCATCTCGCAATCCATGTTAGTTACAGTATTTAATAATTTGGAAAATGCATGCATGTTCTTTGAAACATAGTGTTTAGAAAACTACATTACAATATCGAACATACCTTATTTGTTATTAAGGACTCCAATGAACTGACTATCTCCCTCGATATAATATATGAACCTTTCAAAAACTTCAATCTAAAAGGCCAAATGGACAAATAACAAAAAAAATATTAATAACAAAGCAAACAGAAATAACCTGGAAGTGAGATCTACTAAGTTAGCTTTGTTATCTGAGCAACTTCATATTTTGTATCATGAATTAGATAAGGGGTATCCCAGTTAGCCCATTATCCAAATCTTTGTTGATAGAATCATAGAAAGCAAAACAACTTTGAAAAGTTTAACCTTAAAACAAGGAAATTTTGATGTCATCTAGTAGTAGTTGGCAGTCTCCAAGAAAATTATGCTAAACATGTGAGCAATAACTCCAAGAATATACTGTATGCATATACAACAAAAGAAAAAGGTAAACCAAAATATTAAAAAAAATCAAACCAGCTAAAATGATCATCATTAACTTTCCCAAGAGTAGCAATAACTCCACCAACATCTTTTATATGAGCAACAAGATATCTATGATGCAATGAAAATGACAACTACTGTTTTTCATGTTTGTTAATATTTCTAGTTGTTGCCTCTTATGTGTCACTACAAGTAAAACGTATGAATGCTGGAAAAAAATATATAATTTAGCAGCACTCACCATAGTTGTTATGAGTAACGACTTTAAGACATTCATGACATCCAAGTTTGCACATGCGCACAGTTTTATTCACAGAAGATGATGGGTTAGTTATGCTGCACAAAAGATTATTAAACTAATTACAATCACAAATGGATTCAATATGAAAATTTTGAAACTCGATGGAAGTCTCCAATTACATACGACTAAAATATAGTACCGCGAATTGAGTGA